>NW_007361069.1:46018-195615 GCF_000149035.1 Colletotrichum graminicola M1.001
ACGTGTCAAAAGTAAGTCGTACTCAGAAGCGTGAGATTATTACTCGCATTTTAGACAACTCTGTTATGAACTAGGCAAGATCTAAACAAGTGCCCAGCGGCTCCCATGACGTGCTGCATGGGATACTGGCATACCGCAACCGCTTAGCCCTTTTTTAGCTACGATTGATGGAATAATGCATAAGTTGTCTGCCCGAAAAATGATCATCGACCACATAGTGCCTGGCGTGTTCCTATAAAGACACTAATGTCTCCGTGAGATCCCCGACGATGCTTATAACTCCAGGCCTTGTTGCTTGCCTCTCTCGACGATTCTGTTTTGCCTGAATCTCACATTGCACCCCCGTCTCCATTTTCTTCCCTCTACGCCCTTCCCATCCGTCCCCATCTCCCAAAACCTTAATAGTAATAAAAAAATAAAAAATAAAAAGCCGCGCCGCTCTGCTTGCTTGCTTGCCGTTGCCGTTGCCGTTGTCGACCTACACACCCCTCCCCCAGAGGAGGAGGGAAGAAAACAGGTTCATTCGGTTCCTCTCATCTGGCACCATCCCCAAGTCAAGCAAAGCGTCGACAGTCAGCCCTTGTCTGCCATGTGATTGAATTATGCGGAGGCCGTAATTTCCGTCATAAAGGTTACCGTACGGCTGGGCGTGTGCATTCTGAGTCCGGGTCTGTGTCTTATCCACGCGCGTGTGTCTATGTCGCTCTTAAACAGTTGTAGAGAGGAATGCGCCAAGACCCGTGATGGTTATCATGTTAAGACGGTTCACCCGTTTTGGCCATCCCGGATCCAGGTTCCATCTCGCGTCTCGTGGCCCTTTGGCCTACTCTATATATATAAGACCCTGAATGCGTTGCAGGTCATGGTTGACAGACACTTGGACTCCCTCTTTTCTCACTCCCTTCTCTTGCCTCCCCCTGCTTCCCTTTACTTCTCGTGAGGCCTCCTACCGTAACTTAAGCTCACACTGGACTTTCGCTTGGTCTGACGCGCCCTCCTACCTCTCTCTATACAGCTAGTGCGGAAATTTGCGCTGCAAACTCCCCGAGAAAGATCAGCCATGGACGAGCCTGAAAAGTCGCATTCCCAGGCGGCTGGTGAGCGCATCCGCTGGGACGCCGACGAGGAGGCCGGCAGGAGAGCCCATCGATCCAGCACCGTCCCAGGTCTGCAACTTACCCGCTCGAACACGTCCATGTCAATTCACTCGGTCAGGTCGAGACGCAATTCCATCGATGCGACTGCCGAGCTACCCATCCAGTACCGTACGGTGTAAGAGCGGCCCTCCTTGGTCCGACTGAACGACCTCGCCTGTTCCTCAGTGCTAACGTTCTTGTCGGAAAGGTCCTTCGAGATAGAAGAGTACAAGTCAAAGACAGAAGCCGTCAAGAAGGCCAAGAATGTCGCAACGGGTTCGTAAAAGACCCAAGGCCTCGGCCGCAACAACCGCGTTGACAGCGAGTCGCAAACTGACATCTCCGCCTTTCGTGGCCTCCAGAGCTATCGGAACTGGAATGGCACACCCTTGCCGTCAACGAGATCCTCAGGCGCCAGTCATCCTCCCTCGCCGATGGCCTCTCCTCGGACCAGGTCCAGCGCCGCATGGCACACTACGGCAGGAACGCGCCCTCGCCCGCACCGACAAATCACACGAAGCGTATACTCGGATACTTCTTCAAGGGCTTCGGTACTATTCTGCTGGTGGCCTCCATCCTCGTCTTCATCGCGTGGAAGCCCCTGGGCAGCCCGCCCGCCGTGGCCAACCTGGCGCTGGCCATTGTGCTGTTGGCCGTCTTCTTTATCCAGGCCGCCTTCAACATGTGGCAGGACTGGTCCTCCTCGCGGGTCATGAACTCGATCAAGACTATGCTGCCTGAGAACTGCATGGTGATTCGAGATGGACAACAGGCCGAGCTGCCGGCTGATCAGATCGTACCCGGGGATATCCTCATCGTCAAGTCTGGAAACAAGTTGCCGGCTGATGTGCGCTTCCTCAAGGTCTCTTCAGACGCCAAATTCGACAGATCCATCTTGACGGGTAAGTACCTCCAATATCCATCCCCTTTTCACTGTGCTGCTTCTTTCTTCAACCCGTATGTCGCAAACCTTGTGCGGTTGTTCTGTCAGTGATCATTGTGAACGCGACTGACAAAAGTACAAACCATCAGGAGAATCGGTTCCTCTGCCCGCTTCGGTCGACTCGACTGACAACAACTACCTCGAGACCCGATGCATCGGCCTTCAGGGCACTCACTGCGTTTCTGGCACTTGCACGGGGCTGGTGGTGGCCACGGGCGACAATACCATTTTCGGCCGCATCGCCAAGCTGACCAACGAGCCGAAGAAGGGCTTGACCACACTCGAACGCGAGGTCTTGCATTTTGTGCTCATCATCTGCTCCATCATGTTCCTGATGATCGTTGTGGTTCTGATCGTCTGGTACGTTCATGATGCTGTTTTGGACAAGGACATTGGCTAACGGCATCTGATGAATAGGGGCGCCTGGCTAAAGCAAAAGTACCCAAACTGGATCAATGTCCCCAACCTCATCATATCCTGCGTGTCTGTTGCCGTGGCATTCATCCCCGAGGGTCTGCCTGTGGCCTTGACCGCCAGCATGACCATCAGCGCGAACATGATGCGCAAAAACAAGATCTTGTGCAAGTCCCTCAAGACCGTGGAGACTCTCGGATCTGTATCCATCATTTGCTCCGACAAAACCGGTACCTTGACTCAAGTAAGCAAATACAAGTGCCCGTTACATACTGGTGCCAAGAGTCTATACTGACAGGTACAAAGAACAAAATGGTTGTCACGGAATGTGCCATCGGAACCAAGACGATGACGGCCGATGGTGCCCGGGATGAACTCACACTCAGCAGAAACAACACTCCGAACAACAACTCTCTGGAGCAGCTCCGGGCTATTGCAGGCCTCTGCAATGCCGGCCAGTTTGACGCCGCCACCATCCGCCTGCCTCTCCACGAGCGTGTGATCCACGGTGACGCTACGGACCAGGCCATTCTGCGTTTCTCAGAAAGCCTGGGTCAGGTCAACGAGCTTCGCCGATGCTGGCAGACAAAATACGAGCTCGCATTCAACAGCAAAAACAAATACATGATTCGCGTGCTCGGCATGTCCCACCCCGACGGCTTGTCATTGGCCCTACCTTCCGACACTGCCTCGGTCTTCCAGCCAGGCGACGTGTAAGTGCATTTCCCAAACGTGTCGTTTCTGGGAAAGGGCAAAAAAAACTAACGTCGCGCTGCAGTCTGTTAACCATCAAGGGTGCCCCTGATGTTCTCATGCCCAGACTCAGCAACTACGTCAATCCTTCTGGATATACTACCGCCTTGGACCCTTCGACTCGTGCTTCCATCGAGCGGATCAAGGACGAGTGGTCTGCTCAGGGGCGGCGCGTGCTGTTGCTCGCTCGCAAGGCCATCTCGAAATCTGCCCTCAAGGGAAGCCCGACGGAGAGCTCTTACGAGATGGAAGTCAACAATCAAGCCAAGTCCGGCCTCACTCTCGTCGGTCTTGTTGGCATCGTCGACCCGCCCCGCCCCGAGATCCCCGAAGTCATGAACACCCTTCGTGGCGCGGGCATCCGCATCTTCATGGTGAGCTGATTCTCTTGCAATGGACATGGAAGCCTTCAACAAAATACTGACGGAACGTAGGTAACCGGCGATTTCGCCCTGACCGCCTCTGCCATCGCAGCCGAGTGCAACATCATTAGCGTCCCTCGTTCCCAGATCGACGATGTCACGGCTCTCCAACGCATGACCCCTGTCGAACCGTCAGTGAAGCAAGTCATCGACGACGTCCAGTCATCCCCGCGCCAAGCCATCGTACTCTCCGGCCCCGAGTTGATCACCCTGAACGAGGAACAATGGGACCAGCTGGCGCAATACCAGGAGATCGTCTTCGCGCGCACGACCCCCGAGCAGAAGCTCCGCATCGTCCGCGAGCTGCAGGCCCGTCACCAGATCGTGGGGATGACGGGCGACGGCGTCAACGATGCCCCCTCCCTTCGCGCCGCGGACGTCGGCATCGCTCTGGGCTCGGGGAGCGACATCGCCATCGAGGCCGCGGACATGGTCCTCCTCGACTCCTTCTCCAGTGTCGTCGAGGCGCTGCGCTACGGACGCATGATGTTCGACAACCTGAAGAAGACTGTCGCTTACCTCCTCCCCGCCGGAAGCTTCTCCGAGTTCTGGCCCGTCATGACCAATGTCTTGTTTGGCATCCCCCAGATCCTGAGCAGCTTCCTCATGATCATCATTTGTCTCTTCACGGACGCGGCTGCCGCCATCGCGATGGCCTACGAGGCCCCGGAGGCGGATGTGCTTCTCCGCAAGCCTCGCGTCCCCGGCAAGGACCGTCTCGTCGACTGGCAGCTCGTCGTCCAATCCTACGGCCTCGTCGGCATGCTCGAGACTATATCCTCGTTTGCCATGTCGTACTGGTACCTCGAGCGCCAAGGCATCAAGTTCAGCGACATCTGGTTCTCCTTCGGCAACCTCCCCCCCTCCATTGACCCCAACTTTTACCAGCAGCAGCTCAACATCGCGAGCTCCATCTACTTTGTCAACCTCGTCGTCATGCAGTGGTTCAACCTCTTGGCCATCCGCACCCGTCGCTTGTCTCTCTTCCAGCACCCGCCCATCGGCAACAAGCAGACGCAGAACTTGTACTTGTTCCCGGCCGTCGTGTTCGCCCTTCTCATGGCCATTTTCTGGCTCTACGTCCCCGAGTTTCAGTCCACGCTTGGCACATCCCCGGTCCCGGTCGAGTACTGGTTCCTGCCCATGAGCTTTGGCCTCGGCATTGTTCTCATCGACGAAGCTAGGAAGTTCGCCGTGCGTAGATGGCCTACTGGCATGTTCGCCAAGGCGGCCTGGTGAACGGAATGCGGGTGAGCTTTGGTCAATGACAGATAACGCGGGAATACTCGCAGCTTGTGGAGGACTGGCTGTAAAATGCAGTGAATTAATGGGGGAGGGGAGGGGGGTTGGCATCATGATTCCATCTTATTTTCCAAAAGAACTAAAGCGAGCGTGCTAGCGTTACATCTTTAAGTAGCTAATACATTGTCGTGCACTTAATCGGTTTGGCGTCGCCGGCTGTTGTTGATCAGCCGTTTGCTAGTTCTCACTACATGTAAGCCTATGTTGCCGGTAAGTACGGATATCGTTCCAAAATAACCTCACCCTCCAATCAGAGCAGAGCACTCTTCCCAATTCGTCACATGTGGTTGTTACACAGGCGCTAAGGTGATTCGGAATGCCAAGTCCGGGTCGGTTTGAACCAATCTTGGGTCTTGGCGGATATGTGTAAGAACATGCGACTCATCAAGAGTATATGAACTTGCTCCTAACAGTGTCTTATCACTGAAGCGCTATGAAGACGGTAACTTACGGCCCCAAGCGGTCCGTGGTTCCAGTCCGCGATGACCTGTGCAGCATCTTGGGTTGGTTGGCCCGATGGATGCCAAGCGCCAAGATGAGATGGCGTCGGATCTGCATGGTAACTTGGGATAAGCCGTATTCCGGGTGCGCACGTCCAGTGGTCAGGATAAGACGCAGCTTCATCTGACAACGTTGGCTATTTCCTGTCCGAGCATAAACTCCATTACTCACCCAGCAACGACGAGAAGACAAGACTATATAGCCGGCACCAATGCAGCACCTAGATGAGTTTCCCTGCCCCGGCTTCTCCAGTTCATTGCCGGGACCCTGCGGCTTCGGAACCCCATGTCCGACGCCCCGGGTAACTATCCCGAGTTTCTTTCGTCACCTTCGCTTCGTCCAACTACACGGCAGTAAACCTGCAGGGATCTTAGACTCGACCCACCATGAACTGGGCAAGCATCAATGACAGCTGGAGACTGTACAGCTGCTCTACGCAACGCATCACGTCTTGTTGGAGATACTTTGGACCTCGTGCATCTAACTGCGTTATACCTGGTACCGAGCTGGAGCAAGGTCACCACCCCGAAACACGCCCAGTATACGAAGGTCCCGTATGTTCCTCTCGCCATCCATGTCATTGCTAGTACGATCGAGGTGTTCTGGTATTACTACCCGCTTCCCATCACAGGTGAAGCCCCGAAATCCAACGTCGTTGCTTTGACCTCTGCCTCATCACGGCGGCCACCAGCCTTCGGTTGGCCGCTAACGTGAGGAACGAAACAGAAACAATTACTCCGTATGGGGACCACATTTCAGACAATGGCGGTGCAGCGGGTGTTCGCCTCCGCGTTGGGGGTACGTGCATGGCGACGCGGAGTGGCATCGGGCATCTATTAGACTTCTGAATAATTTGGTTTGGACCCGGTTAATAGGCAGTTATACAAAACATCTTCAGGGATTCCGGAGCTATGGGGACTCGTTCACCAGCGCTGTGGTCGTGGAACACCAGCTTGCATTGTGGGAGAGCGATTACCCCGCGGGGGTTCCTTTCTTCCTGGCCGTCGTGTCCGTGTTGTTGGTTGTCGACAAGTGGGCATCACGAAAACTACACGGAAGCTAGAAGACCGGGCGATCCAGTGCCGCCGTTCGAAAATGTGGTTTTGAGCTGACGAGCATCTCAGACCAGGTTCATCCCCCGCGTTCTGGGGCATTTCGGATTTGTGACCGCCGTCAAGTGTAAAACGGCGTCTGGGGAAAGGCTGGAGCCGGTTTCTGTCAAGACCATGACCTCGATGAAGTTGGGAGAAGGAGACTTTTTGGGCACGTCGCGAGTTCTCCAAGATTTTTTTTTTTTTCTCTCTTTTTTTCTCTCTTTTTTTTTGCGGCTACTACTCCAGAGCCGCCGTGGTCGGACGTGGTGGAACCATGACAGAGAATTGACACATCGTTCAAAGTCACATCGGTTTGGGCAAAATCCTTCAACGTCTCATGTTTCTTCTTTTTTTTTGTGCACTCAGTTTGTGTTGAACGCGGACGGAGGGTTCTGCTTCATAACATGCACACAAAGGGACTCGGAAAACTTCCGAGGGCGCGGATGGATCACCGAAGCTCGGGGAACATCCAATCAAAGGTGCCGGAACTAAAGGTCACCCACCGCCAAGGGAGGGCAAAGTAGTCGCGAAAGGTGGGATCCAAGTCGATGAGCTCTTGGCGTTCGTCGCGAAGTACACCAGGGTTGGCCGGAGAGCTCAAGAACACGGGGTCCGCGCTGTGACTTGAATGCTCCTGAATACCCAGCGCAATGCTATTTTTGAAAGAAAGCAATGTGAAGACGAGTGTGAACGTTTCTGGGCGTATGGAATGTCCAGCCACCCAGCGTCTTGGACCGAGTCACAACCACCTCATCATCCATTCCCGTGGTTGAACCGTTATCGGCGCGAGTCAGCCAGAAATTCCTTCATGACGTGGGGGGTTTGTTTGCTTGCTTGCTCGGCCCACCGCTGGTGGCCAATGACCCATTCGACTCTTGGCTTGATTTGGTGCCTTGGCTGCCGTCTTGGCTCTTGTGCTTATTTTTCGCCGCATTGCATGGCGTCAACCGATTCCGTGCATATACGTGACTGACCGCCCTCGGTTGCTCAACGACTTCATCGGCAATATGATATGCATGCGTGCCAGTGGAAACCTTGGATGGCTCTTTATACTCGCCGAACTATCCGTTGCATCCGGGCCGTTTCTCGATAGATTCCAGCCTCGTACGACCAACTTTGCTGGGTCCTCCCGCCCCGCCATCCATCCATTGCCCTGCAAACGCAACTCTGTCCGATAACAAGAGGGGTTTATTGGATAATGGCAGGGCGGGACCCGGGAGGGTCGCCCTGAGGTCTTCCGACGAATGGGGTGGCATCGTGGACCATGATACCGTCTGAGCGCTCCACGGGGTAGGCCTGATGAAGTTATCGCCGTCCACCAGGGAAAACAGGATAGGTGCAGCGGGACTCGGTCGACTTCCGGCGTGAGCCCTGGCCGACTAACTAACCCCGTGACGCACAACGGAGCGCCTTCGGCATCCATGACACAGGCCCGCCCACGGGGTCTGTCGGGCCACCCTCGAGGTCGCTCTTCTCCTTCTCCGTCTTTTGCTTCTCCACACAAGAGAAACGGGGAGCTGAGCGGTTTTCTATTATGAATCTAGTTTACCCTTGCGGCCAGAATCCCGCGGGGTCTCCGCACACATCTCATCTCTCCCCACAAGGGTTATAGTACCTAGGAACATGAACACCGCCGCCGGGCCGGCGGTCGGCGGATTCTCATAAAAAAGACATGACCTCGCCTCCCCCTCTGGCCTTCGCTTCTTCTTCCCACCCACTCCATCCTCGCCGGCTGTCTGTTCTTCCTCACCTTACGCACCTAGGCTGAACTTCTTTTTCCATCCAAAGACTTCAGGCAACCTGAGTGCACGCGAAGAACACACCACGTCTTCGACCATGGGCTCCAAACTCTACTTTGGACTCACGGGCAATGCCCTGAGTGTCCTTCAGCTCGCCCTCGTTGTGTGCCCGGCCTTCATCCTCTTCGGATACAACCAGGCTGGTCTCGGTGGTCTGATCACTACCGAGGACTGGGTCAGGACCTTCCCAGAAATCGACACCATCAACACCACCGGCGAGACCAAGAAAGTCAACTCGACGCTGCAGGGCTTCGTCGTCGCTACCTTCACCATCGGCGCCCTCCTTGGCTCCCTCTTCTGCTCCTGGGCCGGCAACGCCTACGGTCGCCGCAATGTCATCTTCTTCGCCGGCGTCTGCACCCTCATCGGCGAGATCCTCGAGTGTGCTTCCTTCCACCTGGCACAGCTCATCGTTGGCCGTGTCATCGTTGGCTTCGGTGTTGGACAGCTCAGCTCCATTGTGCCTGTTTGGCAGAGTGAGACGTCCGGGGCTACCAACCGTGGTCGCCAGGTCGTTCTTACTGGTCTCTTTACCTGTGTCGGTTACGTCTTGGAGAGCTGGATCAACTTGGGCTTCTGGGAATTCAAGACCGGCCCTGTCACATGGCGCCCTCCCATCGCCATCGCCATCGTCTTCTCCCTTGTCTTGATGAGCAGCATCTACCTTCTTCCCGAATCGCCTCGCTGGCTCGTCATGAAGGGACGTACCGAGCAAGCCCGCGCCATCATTTCCGCCTTCAGGGGCCTGCCTGAGGATTCCATGGAGGTCATGGCCGAAGTTGCCGGCATTGAGCACTCCCTTGAGGATACCAGCCAGAAGGCTGCCAAGCTCAGCGACGTTCTCAAGATGGGCAATGACAAGCTCGCCTACCGCTTTGGACTCTGCATCCTGCTCCAGTTCTATCAGCAGATGTCTGGAAGCAACCTCGTTTCTGTCTACGCCCCCATCTTGTTCCAGCAGAACCTCGGCATGAAGCCTGAAGCGTCCAAGGCTCTGGCCGGTGGTGCCCTTACCTGGAAGTTCATCTCGTCCTTCTTGGCCTTCTTCGCCATCGACCGATTTGGCCGTCGTGCCGTCTTCATCTTCAGTGGCATTGGCATGTCTCTCTGCATGACCTGCTTGGCCATCACGACATCCTTCCCCAAGGATAACCTGGCTGCCCAGATCGCTGCCGGCTGCTTCATCTACCTGTACAACACCTTCGTCCCTATCGGCTTCTTGGGTGCCAACTTCCTCTACTGCACTGAGATTGCACCCCTCCGTCTCCGTATGGCCATGTCGTCCATTTCTACCGCCAACCATTGGCTCTGGTAAGTCGCATTGACGGATCGTCTCGTCTGTAACCACCATCAACTAACTTGCATTTCAGGAACTTCATTGTTGTCATGGTCACCCCTGTTGCCTTCAACACCATTGGCTGGAGATACTACATCGTCTACGCCGTCATCGCGGCCTGCATCCCTGTCAGCGTCTACTTCCTCTTCCCCGAGACCATGGGTCGCAACCTGGAAGAGATCGAGCTTCTTTTCAGGGACTCTCCTTCCGTGTTCGCGACGGTCAAGTTCGCAAAGAACCGGCCCATCGCCATGCCCCAGGAGTTCGACAGCGACAAGCCGGGCCAGAAGGCCGAGTGCGTTGAGAAGACGTCTGACGACTCGGCTTGATTGTGTATTGTGAAGTAATGAGTATGGCTTGGTAGTTACAGGCCACGCCATAGAAGGCTTTAGATTAGCGAGCGTTGATTTCAGCGACGGTTTAAGCGACCGTAATACGAAGCGCCGTTAGCGCATGTAAACTATTGTCCAACCCCGCCAAGTGATCCATGTGGAAATCGGATTTTGAATGCCAGGAAATTGCGATGAAGTTTCTCTACCGCACTAAAAATCGTAGTGGCGGAAGCGAAGAAAAACAGAAAAAGGGGGGTTGCGGGGTAACAAGCACCCCTTGTACAGTAGGTATGGACAAGCAGGTGAGAATGACATTGAAATGCCAAGTGGGCCACAGTGCTATCTAGCAAGGCCCTCCTTGTGTTCATAATCAACATCTGGCTGGGCACATATCGTAGCCGCAAGGATGATGTTTCGATGCCATGCAAGTGGAGCTCTCAAGAGAAGAAACAGAACTACCTAGTGTATAAATTTGAGAAGATCTGAGCTTCACCGGATGCACAGACGCCCCCGGAATCTGATCTACTATGCACTCTGCGGTTTGCCCGGCAAGGGTTTAATCTGACGTTCCCATATCCCCTATGTGTTGGCTGTTGATAGGGGCCGTTGATGGGGGCTGGCTGGAGCTGTTGATGCGAGAGGTCTAAGTATGAGGGAGTGAAAATTTGGCCTGTCTGGTAGCCCTTGAAGAATTGAAGAAGAGGTTGGTGTTGATTGAGCGGCAGGCTCTGCTCGGCAGAGGCAAGAGGTTGAAGGTTGAATTACTGCGCCAAGCGGAGGTCTCTTGTCAACAGCACAAATGTAGAATGATTCTCAGTCCGCGAGGATAGCGGCAGCAGCGTGATGGACGCCCTCAAGAAGTTGGAGTCGAAAGTGGACTCGGGACTGACGATTTTCTTGTTAGCATAGCAATAGGGTGTAGTGAGCCAGAAGCTGTCTTTTCTGTCAATAACCTTACTAATTTGTAATAACCACTAGTTAGTGTTGGTATTACAGGTCGGATCGATCTATGGGTTATATTGTCACAACGTCATGATGGAAATAGTGCTTTTGTTGGATTGATGAGTGAAGAAGGGAAAAGGTGAAGTTACAGCTGTTTGCTGGATCCGTATTCCAACAGAAACCTTTTGCGCAGATAGCCAGCGGCGCAAAAGGTTTCGCCCAGTACTGTAGCCTGTATGTAGCCTGAGATCAAAGCACGTTATAGAATAGCTCTGGTCGTACATTCCTTGGGCAAGGTAGGCAGTTAGAAAACGGAAGGCAAACACAAATGGATGGGTTTGACGAGTATCTCCTGTCAGAATAAAGTTGTCATTAATACAGCGAGCAAAGGGCAATCGGTATGATAGCCTTGGAACCCCCGCTTGCAGCTGTTGAGTTTAATATCTATATAAACGTATGACACACTTTTTGAGGTATCATGAACTTGCATATTGCTACATGGCAGAACGAACGCTAGGAAATGGGATGCAGACGGATGGCCCAGGGGGTCCTGCTCTCACGTGAAACGGCCAATGACTGACGCGTGTATGTGCCGAGGTTTAATTCGCTTGCACGACGTGGCAATCCTTTCCTGCAGCCATCCGCTCATCATTAATAGCACTCGCAATCGCCCACCAGACTGGGCGCGTAAATTAACGCCCAGCAATGCCTACTAAATCGAACGAAACTTCAGGCGTTGGCCACTTGACGCAAACGGTGGCCGAACTCGAGGTGTTGCCATGGTGCCGCACTATCCTCACACAGCCCGGGGTCACAATCTTCACCCCGCAATCGCGCGACCCGAAGAACACGAACCCGCACGACAGATTCTTCGGCGAGACGCTCAACCACGCGGAGGGTATACCGGCATGTGTCAGCTTCCATCCTGAAAGCCCGGGAAAATCCGTCATCACTGAGCTATCAATACTGTTTGCGCTCTCGCGAGGAGTCGACGGCTACCCTGGCATTGCCCACGGAGGCATAGTTGCCACGCTCATCGACGAGGTACTGGGAGTTCTGATTCAAAGAAACATGGAAACGGAAAGAGATGACCCGATCTTTAAGATGAATACGGTGACCTCGTCGATGGACATCAAATACCTCAAGCCGATTACAACGCCAGGAGTCGTGCTTGGGGTTGGGCAAATCAAAGAGATTCGCGGTAAGAGAATGCTTCTCAGAGCGACAATCAAAGATTCGAATGGCGTGGATTTGGTCACTTGCGATGCTGTTTGGATTGGGATCCCGAGGGTGAAGTTGTGAAGCACAATGCCGGATGTAGCATCCCCCAGCTTTCCACACTGTCATAATAAGCCATGTCGACATTCGGGCCACTTTTTCGGTAGAAACATCCAGTATTGAAACAGATTTAGCGGTTGGAACTTGTCTTTATACCTATAGCAGCGCCAGGCTGACCACTTACCGATGCGATTCAGATGACCAAACTCCTCCAGACTGTTTGCTATATCCACTTTGGCTACTTTTGCCTTATTACATTCAGATGCAGGGCAAACGATGCATCAGCTGGCGCGTCGACCAGCTTTATGAGATGCAAACCTGCTGCCAACCGTGCGGCCAGAGGTTTCTATGTGGCATAAGAAATAGGTAATACTCAAACCTAGCGGAAACAATATCTACAGGCCCTTGACAGATAAATCGAGGCTGGTCCCATCTCTCTCGCCCCAGACACCTAGGAAACCTGAGGCCCATTTGCTGTCTTTTCGTGTCTCCCTAAGTCCAGCTGTCATGCTCGGTGCATGACGGATCCGAAAATCCTTATCACATCCTCTCTTTTTGCCAAAAATGGCACTCATCAAAGAACTGGCGACTGCCATCTTTAAACGGAATCATACCTCGCGCTCGCCGGCCTACAGCAAGTTGGATGACGCCGAAGCCTTGAAGTCCCAGTCTCCACGCCCGAGAACTCGCTTTTCAAGAAGATTTCGCATTATCTCGCCTAAGACTATGCTTGTCATTGTTGCTCCGTTATTACTCTTTCCAGGCCTACTTTTCGTGTCCGTAAGTAACGTCTTCTCCGAAGTGTGGCATGCGCCTGACGCAAATAGAACCAGACAGACATAATATCCCATATAGGACACGGGAAGGCACATCTTCCAACAGTGGAGAAGGGCGGCAGCCGACGCTTCCGAATCGTTGTTCCAGCAGATAGTCCGTCACCTGACCTCTGCAAGATGCTGATGTCGGCCATCGTGTCTGGGCACCCAAGTCCCGTGATCGTTAATTGGGGTCGCGACTTCAATAAAAGCCCCGGATGGTTTGGCGGTTCTCATCTCGGCAAGATTGATGGCGCCCTCGACTTCCTCGACAGTATCACCTCAGACGACTCCCCTGAAGACGAGCGCCTTGGACCCGACGATCTGGTGATCATTGTCGACGCCTACGATATATGGTTTCAGCTTCCACCCTCCATCTTGATACGGCGGTATTTGGCGCAAAACAACGCTGCAAATGAGCGCATCTATAAGGAGTGGGATGTGTCACGATCTCAGGTCTCTTCGGAGATGGGTGAAGTTGGCCGTACGCCCAAGCAATCTATCATCATATCCGCTCAGAAAAAATGTTGGCCTGGTGCCGATCTCGGTTTTGATACTCACTGTGACGCACTCCCCGAGTACAGTGCCAAAGTAGATCTCTATGGTCCAAATACGGACAAGGACCCAAAACAAATGCACGACCTCCGCCCACGTTATCTGAACAGCGGTAGCATCGTGGGTCCCGTCAGCGAGATGCAACGTATGCTTCATCACGCTCAAAAGAAAGTTGTCGAAAAGCGTGATTCTGGGATCAACATCTTCAGTGATCAAGGAATTTTTGCCTAAACATTCGGCGAACAAGAGATTTGGCGGGCTTCCAATCGTGGAAATCAAGCCGAGTGGATCAAGAACCAGACCGAGCATCCAGAGGATGCTACCAGAGAAGCAAGTCAATTTGATTTTGGCGTTGGCTTGGATTACGTTCAAAACCTATTCACGCCCACTGTCTTTGAGGAAGACGATGGTTTGTACGTCGTGCTAGGTAACACCTCTGTACTTCAAGATGCTTCAGCAGAGAGAGGTGTTGAACCACCAAGAGTTTATGGCATTCCTGAGGACATGAACGGAATGCGCAGTCCTGTTGAGGAATCTGGTATCGACCCCCGCATGGGCTGGAATGAACTTCCGTTGTACACAGACCTTTGGAGTACCTTCGTCCCGGTGATGGTCCACCACAATGCCCATCGCAATGGCCTGAAGCAGGAAAGACTACGAGACTGGTGGAAGAACAACTGGTTCTTTCCATATCTTCGACAGCTGATGGACTTGCAACTGCAACCAAGGAAGTCCGGCGAGCCGCTTTTCAGGATCCCAGAGCGAAATGGCATTGAGGACCTCGTCTTCAGAGCACCGGAGGCGGACACTACGAAAAGAAACCCTCGCATCTTCAAGAAAGAAGATCTGAAAGACGAAGGCCTACCAGAGGCTTTATGGGAGAATCTATGCAAGTCAGAGGGGCACGAGGAACGGTGGAAGGAAATTTTCGATGACGGAAGTGGACCAATCGTTGAACAGGTCGTATAGAAATGTTTCGGCTTCTCAATCCCAGACACACCACGTTGTACAGCAAGACATGTAAAAGAGCATTTGCGCCCCCCTCCCCTTCGAATGACACTACTCAGTTGTTGTCGATCACACACTTAGATATTGATATTGATAATACGTTTGCACTACCTTTCTACTTTATGACACCAAAACCGATCCGTTTCAGAGCAAGCAGGAGTCTGCTTACGTCCACGGCAAGAGGCCCTTGAAGCCCGGAACCCACATGCAGACCGGGGACACTTTGTCGATTTCAGCCACCATAAGAGGAACGCTATCCTGGCAAGACTGTCTGCCGAGAGCCGTCATAAACATCATAGGAAACCAACATTCCCGTGCATAACCGCACCTAAGGGTAGTCAGTCCACAGTTGGTCTGAATGGCGGCACGGCGGACCCGAGGTATTACTAGATTGCGCCCTTGAGGCGTCTATGTTGTTCCGCAACGCAAGTTCAATAGCTAGCGGAAATCACGTGCTATAAAACAACAGTTCAGGGCTAGCCGCGCATAGAAGCTGTATGTATCGTCACAGAAGAGAAGAGCAGGGATGTTCAACTGCCCTATTCATTTCCAGGTCTGGAGAAATAGTAATAGAATCGACCGACAGGCGCTAGAAGAAAAGCTGAAGAGACAAGCTTATCAAAGCTGTCGGGCTCAAGAAGACGAGAGTTGAGGTTGAGGCACAGCGAAAGATCCTGGACATCGTCGCAACAATCGCCAAAGGATGATAAGGTAAAAGTGTTATTTCTGAATTCATTGCGTCAATAGGGAAACAGGAGATCAGGAATAGCTTGGAAGGGGGGTAAGAGCAAGCAGATTTCGCGCCCGGCTCCGGTTGCGGTTTGCTTGTCCGGCGGTGGGACTCAACCTTCCTGGGCATTGCAATTTCAGCCTTTACTGAAAGTTCAGTATCACTTCGTTCAGGCCGAGATCCAATGTAATTGTCGGTATTCACTAGAGGGGATATCCCGTAATGCAATTGATGGCATCAATAAGATCGTGATATTCGTTGTGGTTGTTATGAGGGGGCCCGTGTGCTAGGAGGTCACGTGACCTCCTGGGCCCCTCACCTTCATCCAGCCTCTGCCCATAGCCTCAAGAGGAGGATTTTCCTCCTTACCACTACACACCACTACAGATTAGTAATATTACTATTTGCCTTACTTTATTACTCTTGTGCTCCTATAGGTTATAAAGCCTAGGCCTATATTAATTTTTCTTATAAATTAATTAGTTACCTCTACTTATCTTTATTAATTTATAATTATTTACTAATTATTATAGTAGTTACTTAACTTTACTTACTGTTTTTACTATAGCCTAAGTTAAGAATTTTTTACTAATTACTATAAGGATACTTTTACTTATTAACTACCTTAATCTATTACTTTAGGCGTCTATTAAATAGTAGTAAATTATATAACGTTTTAGATATACTTTTTACTATAGTAAAAGAAATATATAAAGATTAATATATAGTTAGGCTAACTATAGTCTAAAGTAACTTACTTATATTACTATTATTATAGCTAATAGTAGTAATTACTAAATAGTCTTATTAACTATCCCTTAGCTTAAAAAAGAGTTAAACTAGTCCTTATAGATTATACTTATTAGTATTACCTTTTATACTAATAAAGTTAAGAAGTATATTAACTATAATATCTTTTAACTAGCTAAAAATATTATAGCTTTTATTTTATAAGAAGCTAACTATAATATTATATATAACCTTTTTATTTTATTATATAATATATTAATTAATAAGCTTCTTAATATAAGATAATAAGATAATAGTAATTATAAAGGTATAGGTAGTGTGCTACGCCTGTTAATAGACTATTCTAGCATTACTAAAAGATTAATTAGTTTAGGCACTAAGTGCCTAAAATACACCACACATAGCCTTATAAAGGGTAACTAGGCTAACCCCTTACAGTAATCTTTATACCTTAATAAAAGCACTTAAGAAATATATTCCTAAGGTATCTAAAGACGTAGTTAGAGCCCTTATTAATAAATTCTCTAAGGGTAGTGCTTAAGATTATAAGACTTTTTATAATACCCTTAAACGTATATAGTATCTATATACCTATATTACTAGTCTTTATAGTAAAAACTTTAACTACTATTAGGCTATCCTCTTACTTAATTATTTTAAAACGTATTTACTTAATATATATAAGCACTATACTAATAATAATAAGAAGCCTAAGTAGGCTATAGTTATTAAGACTATTTATATACTTACCTAAGATAAGGAGTAAAAGATAAGCCTTATTACTTACTATAAGGCTATAATTACTACTACCTCTAGCACTAATAGCTAAGGCACTACTCTTACTAAGAAGTTAGGCTATAATATTTACCTTTATTATAAGAAAGGTTATATTACTATAAAGTGTTAGACTACTTATCTAGAGCTTATTCTTACTAACTATATGTTTTATAAGAATTTACTTACTTATATAGCTAAGTATATTTATAATAAGGATTATAAAAAGGCTACTGCCTTTACTATACCTAATTCTTTTATATTAGTTTTTATAAAAGGTGCCTTAGGCGCGCTAGGCAGCTCCTTAATTACTAGCCTTATAATATAACTAAGTAAGGCTATCTTTACTACTATAAGTAATAAAGCTATTACCTTATCTAATATTATACTAAATTTAGGCTACTTAAGCCTTATTTTTAACTTACTTTAACTCTTTATATTATATACTATTTATAATAACCTTTTTCTTTTTACTACTATAAATAGAAAGTAAGTATTTCTAGAGAGATCTAGTACTATCTTTTTTTAAACTTAAGATCTAGCTAATCTATTTTAAATAATTAACTAGACTATTAAAGATATTAAGTATAGCCCTTATAGCCTAGCTAACCTTCTTAGCCTTAGTAAACTTTATAAGGTAGGTATTAAGTATAACTATATAACTACTAGTATTATTAATACTAAATCTAAGGCCTAATTAGCTGCTATTAAATAGATTTCTAATATTTATATACTTTATGTTATAAATAGGCTAACTATACCTATAGTAACTACCTTTACTTTATTAGTAGTTAGAGGTAAGTACTAACT
The DNA here is from genome assembly GCF_000149035.1 of Colletotrichum graminicola M1.001. Classification (NCBI taxonomy): domain Eukaryota; kingdom Fungi; phylum Ascomycota; class Sordariomycetes; order Glomerellales; family Glomerellaceae; genus Colletotrichum; species Colletotrichum graminicola. The sequence continues at coordinate 63,713 of NW_007361069.1, forward strand.
AACCCTTAAGATAATACACTATTAACTTATTTATACCTATTTATTATAAGTTATTAAGGCCTACTATTAAGTAGGTATATAATTTACCTAGGCTAAGATTAATACCTTTTACTATAAAGCCTACTACTTAGCTAAATCTATAAAGCTTATTAGCTATAACACTTTACTACCTCTTACCTTAGTAAGTAAAGAGATTTATTTTAACCTTATTAAGGTTAAACTACTATTAAAAACTAGTATAAGATACACCCTTTATTTTCTTAACTATTATAGTAGCTATTATTAGCTTTAACTCTTATAACCTTATTACTATAAGGTTATACTTAATACTATTAAGAATTTTAATACTACTTTTACTAATATAACTAGCCTTACTATTAAGAGCTAGGTTTTTAATAACATACCTAAGCTAAAGAAAGTGCTTTATAATCCTTACTTTATAAGTATAAAGCTTAACCTTATAATTATATATACTTTATTAATAAATAGATTAATTAAGTAAGCTAGTTATATACTTATAGAGGCTGCCTATATATTACTAATTAATAACAGCCTACTAGAAGAGCTCTAGGATTATACCCTTAACACTATAGTATAAATCCTTAACCTTTTACCTTAATCTACTAAGGGTAAGATAAGCCCTTATAAGATTATTACCTATAAGCTTAACCTTATTACTAATTATAAGCTACCTTATATTAAACACCTTTACACCTTTAGCTATATAGTATATATATATAAAAAAGGTAGTAAGTGCCCCCTATGTTTTATAAAAATAAAGCTATATATAATAAAAGGTTACCTTATTAGATATAGCTCTTTATATAGCTATATTTACTATATTTATATCCTAAGTAAGAAGTAAGTTATTTACTATTATAATATTTATTTCTATAAAGGGCTTAAAAAGACTATTTTTTACCTTATTAATAAAGTTACTATCTTAGTAAATACTAACTATAATATACTATTTAATAAGCCTAATCTAATAACTTAGTATTTAGCTTATATCTCTAACTTATATTAACTTATTACTAAAAAGTCTTATAACTAGTAGATTAATTAATCTAATAGTAGTAAGTTAGATAGTAAGTATATTAATAATAGCTACTATATAACTTCTCCTCTAGAGGATTATTAATAGTAACCTATTTTTACTATACACCTTACTTAATAGACTAATAATATAGATACTACTAAAGATAAGTTTTATAATATAAAGTAATAAGAGGCTAACTTTTTAGCCCCTATTATAGAAGAAAATTAGCTAGACCTTATTACTAAGGCTACTACTACTTTAGTTACTAAAGGGGGCTAACTACACTATACTAACACTATAAAGCTACTAGGCTACTACTATAATACTACTAGTATTTAAAAGTATAATAAAAAGGCTTATCTTACTATAAATATTTAGGTTTATAATAACACTTATTATTACTTTATTAGTATACTTACTACTACTACCTTATTATATATACTACTACCTAGATATAATATTTTATTTACTATTAAGAAAGCTAAAGAAGGCTTACACTAGTAACACTAGAAGTAGGCTTATAATACTAAGATCTAATAATTTACTAATAAAGAGGTCTATACCCTTATTAATCCTTTTTTTAATATAAAGATTTTTTTTAGTAAGTAGGTATTTAATATTAAAACTAATATAAAAAATAAGATTATTAGATATAAGGCCTAATAAGTAGTCTATAGTAACTATAAGTAAAGTAAATAGTCTTTATAAGAGGTATATACTACTATAGCTACTACTACTACTATACGCCTCTTTTTTACTATTATTACCTTATATAGACTAGTATATAAAATATATAACTTTAATACTACTTTTCTTACTACCTTTATACCTAATAGCACTTATATCTATATCTATTAACCTACTAGTTATACTATTAATAATAATAAAGTATAGTTACTTTATAAGGCTCTTTATAGCCTTTATAAGGCACTACTATAGTAGTTTATACTTATTAAAAGTAAAATAAAGAAAATTAGCTTTTACTTAGTTAAGGGAGAAATTTATCTCTTTATTAATAAGGAGCTTAATACTTATACCTTAATATATATTAATAATTATATAGTAGCTATTACTAATAAGGAGACTATTAAAAAAGTATATAACATACTTACTAAGGTCTACTTATTAAAGGACCTTAGTAAGGCTTCTTAGTTTCTTAGCTTTTAGATCTAGCGCTTTACTACTAGTAAGATCTTTATTAACTAATATAAGTATACTAATAGTATACTTTATTACTTTAGATATAGTAATCTTTAACTTATTAAGACTTTATTACCTACTAACTATAAGTTACTTACTATATAGATAAAAAATAAGTGTTCTAAACCTAACTAATAAACCTATATTAAGTAGACTAGCTACCTTAACTAGTTAGCTACTAGTATATACCTAGATATTACTTTTATAGTTAGTAAGCTCTCTTAGGCTAATACTAGCCTATTATCTACTTATCTAGCTGCTATTAAGTATCTTTTTTACTATCTTAAAAGTACTACTTATTATAGTATCTTATTTAGTAGACTTAACCCCTCTACTAACGTTAGCCTTTATATAATAGTAAATACTTTTTTTACTAATAATTACCTATTATAGGTTTTTATAAGTAGTTACGTTATCTACTTTATAAGATTACTAATTACCTAGAAGTTAAAAAAGTAGACTTTTATTACTTTAAGCTTTATAGAAGTAAAGTTTATTAACCTTATACCTACTGCTATTACTATAAAGTAGATTTACTACTATACTAAGTAGCTTTTTAGCTAACTAATAGATATACTAACTATCTTTTTTACTAATAGTACTAATATAATAGTTAATATTATAAATCTTTTTAATAAGGTATATACCTAAAGTATTAATATCTAATATAAATAGATAATATAAGAGGTTTATACCTAAAAAAATATTACCTTCTAACTTATTAAGGGCACTAAGATAGCTACTAATAGTCTTACTAAACTACTAGTACTAACTAAATATAAAGACTTTATATAGTTACTAAGTATAGTAAATAGGTTAGATTAAAAAGCTATATAAGCTATTATAAAGAATATATATTAGTAGATTAATATTATATAGACTTTAGTATATAGATTAATTATTACTAGACTAATAGGATAATTACTAGCGTATTACTAAAGTTATTAAATACTTTAAAAACTCCTTAGATTTAGAGGATTTAAGATCAGGCTGTTATTTTGCCCCTATATACAATATTCATTAAGTTAGCAGAGCCTGAGGGGGAGTGTTATAAGGGGGCCCGTGTGCTGGGAGGTCACGTGACCTCCTGGGCCCCTCACCTTCATCCAGCCTCTGCCCATAGCCTCGAGAGGAGGATTTTCCTCCTCACCACCACACACCACTACAGATCGGCAATATCACTATTTGCCTCACTTCGTTGCTCTTGTGCTCCCACAGTGGTTGTTGTTAGCTAGGATCTTGGCACCCGCTGATGGGTAAGGGTGAGGGATACTGCCGGGGAGGCGGTGTGTCACGTGAACGTCACGTGGCCCACCTCCCTAGACCGCATCACCCATATCCAACAGTAATAATATACAGCCGGAGACACTGTCACATTCAACAATCACCAGAACCATGGGACATCTTGCAAAATTGATTTAATGCTTCCTGAGCTGCTGACACATGATATCATATGGTGATCAATGCGTGATCCAACTCCTGGGGAGTTTGGGGAATATACCGGCCCGCCTGGCATCACTCTCTCCTAGGTCTTGCCAAGGGGGAAGACTAGTAGCTGAGCAACATTGGACTTGAATATCTTGGACTTGAATATCTTGGACTGCCCAAGCTGGTTATGGGGCCCAAGCTGCGTATCTACCTAGGTACCTGGGTAGGTTCGGGTACGTACCTACCCTTGGGTCTGTGGGTCCCCACCCGCCCGGTCCCGGCGCTCGGCCGACGCTCAGCCGGCGGCATCCCGGTGGTCACCGCCCTTCAGCCCGTAGACGTTTCTCTTCCTTCCTCTAATTCACCTTTCCATAAACTTGCAGAAAGCGAACGTGAAGAAATAATAGTATGGGTTATTCGGATAAAACGTGGACCTCCCCCTCCCTCCCTCCCTCCCCAAGTTCATCCCGCATCACTTCATGCCCAACAAGAGCAGGAAAGCCCAGTGAGACAGTTAGCGATGGGCCAGCTTAAGGAGCTGGGACCTGGGAGGGGTTCCACCAAGGGTAGAAACGCTCGCCGTCAGAAAGGGTTTTCAAGGTACACGCCGTGCCTTCGCAACCGGCGCTGATCTGAGAATTCCCCCACCATTCGATGTCGGCGCCGAGCCATTGCACTGTGAAGAGCATGATGATACCTGAAATGGCGATTCCGGCGGAGAAGGAGGCGGAAAGCACAAAGTTGTACTTGGACCAGAAAGCCAGGTAGCGGTTGCGGACATAGATCCAAGACAGCCAGGCGATGGGGACGGCGGGAAACGCGTAGGAAAACGAGTATGGAGCCTTTGAAATGTCAGCCTCTGCACAGTCTGCTGAGTATATGGCACTCACCCAGTTGACGCCTCCGTAGAAGAGTGCGACGGGGTGGAACTGGCGAAGATACCGGTTCTTTGGCATGTACTTTATGAGGAAATAGAACACCACAGGCAACAGGATGCCAATGGGGAAGCCGAGCAGAAGGTAGTTGTATTGACCTTCGTGTCCAAACACCTTAATCGGTCCTAAGTAGCTATGTTAGTAAATTTATATAAATGATAATAATTATTCATATTTTCTTACCAATGGTTCCCCAAAGGATACTTGCAGTAAAGACTGGAAGCGATGTTAGTGATGGCGCAGGGTGGCTATCATAGGATCAAGAGCTTACATGTGTTGGGCCCAGGGCAGAAGAAACGCATTGGTGCGTTGGGGGTGCAAACATTCTCGATGTTGATCTGGAAGTTCATGACACCAGTGCAGACAAAGGTTGAAATAAGGGTAGCAACCATCTGACAGGCAAAAGTCTGACGAGGGGGGATCTTTAAATAATGAGCCACTTTCTTTACACGAGTCGTTAGAATATCAATAATCATCGTAGAGTTAAGGGTATATGGTTACCAAATCGTTTGCAAAATGAATTGCATGCGCGCACGTTACATAGCTATTCAGACGGTCAGTATTATCTTTCGTGCCTACGGATGGCACCTCTGAGCTGAAGCTGCTGGTCAACGGCGAGCCCGAGATGGTTGATACCGAGATGGTTGATATTCGAATATGTGGTGGCTTGACGGGTGGCAGCCAGTGTGGCTGAGCAGCCAACCATATTCCGCAAGGCGTCTCCTCCCATTTGAGGTTCACAACACATCCGTCAAATTCTTGACATTGTACGACAAACACCTCTGACAGGTGCGTCAAAAGAAGGAAATGTGGTGACTTACCCAAATGACTTGAAGAAATTCATAGCCAGCGCGTTACCTTCCACCCACATACCACCGATGAACTCTGCCAAGACATTCAGCGTAACCTCAACGCCCGTCATAGCCTTGATAATGCCGATAGGAATCACGAAGATAAGGGCCAAGAATACACCGTAAGGAACCACCTATGCATATGTCAGCGATACCGTAAGCGCCCGCAATAGCTTGGGGGGACGAACACCGGGAGTGGTGTAAGTGGGCCAGGCAGCGACGCCAGCGAAGCCGAAGCCCGCGGCAACAATAAGAGTACCAAAATACCACCATTCAGAGACTAAATGGGGTTAGTTTGCCACTAGTTTCAAACAGAAGAGTTTTTCTACTTACCTTCCGGGTATGCAGCCATGAGACGGTTGTGAACGTCCTTGTACTCGCCATCCCCATCCTCCGGGGCAGTCTTCTTGCGGCGGATGCTGGCCCACATGTTCTTGAAACCCATCATGATTTCATAGCGGTGGAATATGGCAACGTGGGTGACGGCAGCGGCGTACATGGCGAAGAAGGCGCCATAGACCAGAGTGTTGGCAGCACCGAGGTAGGCGGCAGAGTAGTCCATGTACTTCTCGTGGTCGTACATGCCGCGGTCATCGATGGCACGTGAGACGTTGTAAATCTTGCCAAAGTGGTCGAAAACACGGTTAGAGTTGATCGGGAGATAGGCCGTATTCCAAGCGTTCGTATAGTATATTCCCATAATAATGAAGCCGATCAGCCACATGCCAAGAGTTCGATTGAAGGTTGAGAAGGCCGGGACCATCAAGGGATCGACCGAGTCGAACAACCTGTCAAACGATTGTTAGATTTGCGCAAGACTGGAAATGCTGTGATACTCACATGACGTTCCAGTCAAAGGTAGGCCAGAAGTTAAACATGCCCAAGCCGTTACGGAATCCAGTCATGATCTCCAAGTTGTGGTTGTTTGGGGAGATCCAGGTCATCCATGAGAAGAAGGTCAAGACTGAGTCACTTTAGTAAAACACTTAAAATACTATAAGAATAAAAGTAAGAATACCTTCGAAGCTATAAAGAGTTAGTCTACTATTTTGCTAACACCTTTAGTAGCGGGGCCTTACATGTAGTTTGGAAACCAGAAATAGATTCCCATTGCAGCTGCCATAAATAGGTAAGAATAATATAATTAAGACTTGTTTTGAATTAGGTATATACTTACCGAAGGACCACAGGAAGAACTTGTAGCGGGTCATCGAGTAAAGCCTCTTGAAGGGCCCAGGCACTGCGACATTGGACTCATTATGCAACGCCGAGTTGAGAGCAATCGTGACGAGCGATGCCGGCCACACGCAGTACGACGGGTACACGATGAATCTTCGAGTCAACCCTGTTTCTTTTATTAGTTTTGTGTCGTAGGGGCACTTTTCGGCTAGGAAAGATCATAGGAAAATGGCTTGACTATCCACAGTGTAGGATTGGGTGGTCCAGCGCGAAGAAGTACGTATCTCCGAGTGGGTCACCGGTGTGGGGCTGAGCTCGGTCGGACGAACTGTCTCTCCGACTTCGGAGAAATCCTGCGCGGGGCCGCGCGGTGCGCGATGCCGGTGAAGGCATCACGAGTCCACGACAGTTTGCAAGCTCGAGTTGTGACTATCTTGAACCTTTACTCACCTGAAATTCCATAACCGATAAAGTTAGTCTAAACAGTAGCTTTAGTATGCATCATATAGCTTATCTTATAAATAGCTAGACCTACCGACAAGCCGATCAAGAGCTGGTAGGCGAAGCTCTTTGCGTATGGCTGGTTGAAATACTGGGGCAAAACTTGGCTCCATACGATATACTTTGGTGTGTTAGCTTCTATTATTATAAAGTAGAAAATAGTACGCAGTTTAATACTTGAGTATAAGGCAGAGACTTAGCCGTATTTGCCATAATTGCGATGAGCATGTGTTCCTTCCTATTTTACTTGTTAGTTCCTTATAACTAGCTTGTTATCCTTGGGAGGGTATTCAAAGTGCGTCAAGAGAACGACGAGGCCGGGAGAGCGGGAGTGATGGAATGGATCACTTGCTTGTTAAAGCGTCCAGGATTCAGCTGTAACTTTTTCCCAAATATTGTGATGATGACATTGGGCATCAGCTTCTCCCAAGCCTTACCAAGGGGGAAGGCCAGAAGCTGAGCGACGTTGGACTCGATACTGATGCTTGGCTGACGGATACTGAAGAGCTATTTGTCATATTAGCACCGCATATATATGTCGGATCGTGACAGGGACGCTGCACCGGATGACAAGCCCCGGTAACGTTCTGTGCCCGCAATACGGCCTTACCTGGTTGACGAAAGCGAGGAAAACTGAGAAGAAGATACCAATCGTCCACGCTCTGATAGTCCCGCAAGGGGACTCGGGGTCATCTTTGTTGTCGACGACAGCTCGGACTTCGGCGTACGGGCTGTTATTTGTGATCAGAGCAGCCTCTAATTTCATCTCCCAGATCAGTTGCTCGTGCTTGTCGGGGTTGTCGAACACGGCTTCGTTGTCTGCCAAAGTCTTAGTTTGAGGTCATTCATCCATCACAAATCCAAGATTTCTCACCAAGAAACTCGTGGATCTTCATCAGGGTGACGTGAGGGAAGTTGGGGTCGCGATCGTGGATTCTCAGAACGTTTTGCATCATCTGCGTCATAGTTAGTGCCACATGTGGCGTAGATACCAGAGCTATTGCGACCGACCTTGCGCACTCCTTCCAAGGAGAGGGTGGCGGCGATCGCCTTGGCCTCAATGAGATCATCCTCAGTTACGTTGAGGTGCCTAAAGACGTATGAGATCATCTCCGCGGGTCATTTCCATCAACCTTGTGACTTACGATTCAAAGACCTGTTCCTCTGAATCTAAACGATGGAGTGTCGCGTTCTTTCAAGTGTTAGGCCGCGCTCCAATAGCATTACTGTTCTGCCACGGGATCTTGATGCACTCACAGGAGCAACCTTCTCATCGGTCAAGACGCCTTGGGTCCTCCATGCCTCAGCTGGAGAGGTGGGCTCGTTATTCTTCTCGTTCGCCATTACGCTCTGGACGATGTCGTATGAGGCTTGGATAGAGAGCTATGGACCACGGATGGAGAGACGGCTCGGACCCGTGGGAGAAGGCGATAGTTAAACAATTCCCGGAAAAGAGCCAAGAATTGCAAAGTCGCCCGCCTATCATCGGTCCCACATGGCTGGCGCCCGGATACCTGGCGGGTGCTTCACGTATACACAGACACGACGGGCTACCACTTCTGGGTGGCGCGAATTGGCCGGCAAGTGGCAAGGTGTTCGTGATGGCTTCGGGCGCAATCCCGGTTTAGGACGGCTGGGCGACACCTTGGCCATCCGCTCGAGAGGATCACCTTCTCGGTCAGGCATGGAACTGATATCAAGGGGTGGGCAGAAGATATGCAAGCGGGCGAGGATTGGTCCACACGTCTGGGGCATCTATCGCCGGTTGAGACCCGGCGACTGAGAGGTCTCGGCGCGGTGCGAACAATCTCGGGATGCAGGGGACCAGGGAGCATTGGTACGACGAGACATTGGCCGGTTCTTGGACGACAGCGAAGCGAAGTGGGGTACAAGACCATGATTCCAAAATACACTGAGGTGCCTATCCAAAGCGGTCACTCTAAGGGTCGCACAGGTACACAACATTGGTCGTAGATGGTCGTAGAATAGGAACTGAGGCCAGGGTTTCAAAACACGCCACCACAAACTACAATATTGTGATGGCATCCTTGGCTCTAGAAATAGGCAAGTATGATGATGCTCGGCGAGATAGCCATACCGCTTGCCTTCTACCCCCAGGTGCCACTAACGGGGAAAGAAGGAGGTCTTTGCGGCCCGCCCTTGTCTATGAGGACGAGTATCGCGGCAAACGCACAAGCTCGTTGCAGAACAGAGCAGGGATGAAGCCGGCTTAGCGTAAACCAGCGGAGCCAAGTTAGACGCGGAAGCGCCCAGCTTTGCAAAAGGCCCGTATGCATGTGAGTTTGAGGCGCATCGTATCTATCATGGTAGGTAGTTGGGGAGCGGGATGAGGGCTCCAAGGCATGACTTCATTGTCACAGCAACGTGGAACAGCTGACAACGGCCGGTTACATGACAGGTAAGCAGCGTATGCAATCCTTGGAATGGTTGAGGCCACTGTAACCGCCGAGTGGCTGGAATGGGAGTGTGAAAAGCAGAGTGAAGGACGGAGGGAACATGGAATGTCGTGGTGAAGTGGGGGATTGAGGTTAGGTATTCGGCGCCATGGGCCATTAAGGTCATTACTCGCTAGCCACTAGCGCTAGCCACTAGCGCTAGCCTACCTAGCCTGACAGCCAACGGATCCGCTTGCTAAACGAGACTCTCTCATCTCAACTACATCTCCTCTCCCGGGCCACTCGCACCCAAGAGCAACAGCTATCCGATGTTTGATACCAGCGTGTTTTCTTTTCTTGTCTTTCCTTCTTTTTTTCCTCCTCGTTACATGTAACTTGACCAAACACCAAGATCCTTCTTCTGATCCTATAACCCAAAGTCAGGTGTCATGCCGGGAACTTTTGCGAGCTGAAAATGGCGTCAGGGACATGTAGCAGTGGGGGACGGGCTGCCATCACGCAGCAGGCTCTTTTGGATAGGTTTCCATCTAGTGCGGCCGTTGATGATCCACTGCCTCTGTCCGTCTTCACACCTCGCAACCTCTCCACCCCGCGAGTACCGGTAGTGGCCGGGATGCCGGAACATGTCCAGCTTGGCCCGTTTAGGCAGGAGAATATCTCCCGCGCTATATAAACGCGGCACGACCACTCTCTTGGCTTTCCTTGGTTTCTCTTGGACTTTGTCTTGGAACTCAGCCAACTTTTGCGGTTATCAACCTTTTCTGTGCTCTTGGTTCCTTGGCGCTTCTGCTATCTCTCTCCATCTTGCCCAAAACAACCTCTCCACATACGCCACCACGCCCGCCGCCGATAACACCAGGACTTCGGTGCCAACAGGCGACAAAGTTTTACCTCACGATAGAGACCACGAATCGGTGTCTCCGGGTAATTGGCACACTCTGCCCTGTCCAGCTGCAGGTGGCGTTCCTTAGCACCACGACATAGAGAGGAGGTTCTTCTGGAACATCACCTAGGAGGGGAGAGACTCTGGCCGATGGCCGCCTGTCGACTGCGGGGGTACCTTGTCATTCGTCAACCACCCCGACTTATCGCAATACCACGCCAAGCAGCCAAGACGCCATGGTGAGCGGGTGTCCCTTCGCCGGATATCTTATCCTGGTTCGTGTCCCGCAGCATTGCCAGATTGCGACTTAGCCTTCGACAACGACAACCTTCGCGATAGGTGCCACCCACCGCCCTCGATCCTTCGCATTCTGTTCTTCGAGCTTCCCTCTTGAGATAAGGTCGTGATGTCCGAACCCTGGCAGTCGCTGCATCAATATTGCCAGACATCTATCGTAATTAGTTCCTTGGCCCGCAGACTGATCCGCTCGCCTGGGACTGTGGAAGACCAGCCCTCTTGAAGCTGGAGCGGGGAACTTGGAAAACACTCACCCGCCTCTTCGACCACAAGGCCTCATTCCAAGAGTCTGGGTCTCAGTCACCGCCGTCTCTCTGAAGATCACATTCCTTGTGACAAGGATGCCCAAAAGGTTCGATTATCGCCCCTCACGAGAAGTCATACGCCATCCTGCTCGATGGACGGAGCAAACTTCTTTTTCTGGCAGTCGAGGGGGAGACCACCCCAGAGCCTGCATCGCACAGGCTCCCAGCTGCGCGTGCGGCGCGGCGGTTTGGATAATCTGCATTGGTTCAGTCACTTCCCTTTGCTTCGAAGATAGTACAACCCTGGCTCAGCGTGGGCTCTGGCGATGCTATGAACGATGGCTGGTACGCTCCCTTGTCAAGGTTGTCTTGCGGTGCCCTTTCTGGGCGTCCCCGACTCACTTGCGCTGTGTCCAACCCCGAGCCTCGACGAACTCAGATACGGCAACCATCGTGTATGTGATTCCGAACGGTTCGGCTCGCCTCAACACGTGAGGTCGTTGCTTTCTGTCCAAGAGTCTTCAGGTTCTTGTATCACTGCTAACAATCATGTTCCACGGGGTCCACGTCCTGTCTATCCTTTTCGGCCTTGGCCTTTGACAGGCCCATTGCTTCGGCTCGGTCTATCCGTGATAAGAATATTGGTACTTGCTTCGCTGACCGACGGAAGGGTCAAAGATTGGCAAGTGCCCCCCCACCAGAGCTCTTTCTAGAACAAGTCGATCAGGAGCGGAAACCACGATCCCAGTCCATTCAACCCGATTCCAGCCGGCAGGAACGATGCAACTCAGCTGGCTGCGTCTCTTGCAGGACGTGGCGATTCTGTGGCTCGTCCACTGAGGTCGTGGCCATCTAGAATCGTATTCTGAAGTGCGGGTATGCATGCAGTCTCAGCCGTCTTCAGTTGTCGTCCTCGCTCCAGCACCAGCAGTGGCCGTGGTTCAAGGAGATCGACGACTCGGCGCATGCCAATGGCACGTTGTATGCGTCAGTTCGCCTGCCCTAGGGTGCCGCGAGCGTGGGACGCCGACGCCTGTGTCCAGCATCGAGAACGCGAAACCCCCACATCCTTATCTAGAGCAGGCTTGGTCTGTCATCATCTAGTACTTGGCTGGTGGGTGCATGATGGAAGAACGGGCGCCGTTGGCTTCAAACGAAACCTGTCATCTCGGATTGTCAACCGCCGTTGGTGGGAGGCGACGGCGTCATCTCTAGTGAGATATCGGTCGGTTTTGCGGCCCGTGATTTCTAAGAAGCGTACTGAGGCCATTTCGTGCTTTTGAGTTGCAATGAGTGACTCGTTATGTACCTTCATACTTCTTTGTGCTGGGATTTTCGTGTTGTTTTCTAACCCGTGGCCGATTTCCTCAACGAGGAAGCTCATGACTAAAGCTCGAGTTGCGAGAAAAGATGACAAAACGGCATCATTATGGTCAAAAAACTTGCAGTCATAGCCACTATAACCTGCCCATCAGGAAGATATATGCGTTATTTTACCCTTTCTCAGTATCTAGTGACTCGATCCTCGCTCACTCGGTTCCTCAACCAGAGGCACTCATCATCATACTGTTTGTTATAGCCAGTTATAACCAGTTCTTGTAAGCTGATTGTGAGGTTGAACAGCCGTGCTGTTTACTGATATCCTCTGCGACGAGACTAGCCCCGCGCTTTTCAAAGACCCTGAACGAATGTTCCTAACTATTTTGTGTCATATATATATATGTATGTGTTACTCAGAGCATAGTTGGCTCAAGAAAGAGATATCGAGAGTGTCCGTCCGCCTTCTGGAAACGGGATTCGCCGCGCGGCCCGGTATTATTCTCGTCCGGAGACAACCCCATAGCGAATCAGACCCATCACAGCTCCTAGCAGGATAGCAAGCGGTGCCGCGACACCGTAGTACTTACCTCCAGTATATGCTGTAGCCGTGATGACAACCCACCACGGATCATCGCCCAAACTCCGCCCAGACTGAAAGCCCTCGTCGAGATACCCAATCTGCCAGATCCGATATACGGCTGTGTAAATCAGCCCCACAGCCCCGGCGTTGACCCCCCGCACAGCAGTTTTTACCCACGGTCTGCTCCTTAGCACGCTCCATACGCCCATCGTGCCGTGGACGAGGACCATGCCGGGCGTGAAGATAGCAATGTAGGCGATGAGGGAGCCAGCGACGGCCGAGTAACCCGCGTTGATCGCCGTCAAGCCGCCAAGAAACACGGCAAAGTTGAAGTTGGGGCCGGGGAAGGACTGCGCAATGGCCAGGCCAATGAGGAAATCCCGGGGGGACACCCAGTCCTCGGCGACTACATACTCGCGGAGTAACGGGATCACCACTGGCCCGCCGCCAAAGATGATCGTGCCGGCGAGGTAGAGGTTGGAGAACAGGTTGTACAAGATGGGGAGGTCTTTGACCAGGCCGCGGACGATCATCGACACGACAAAGGTGGCGAGGAAGGTCACGATCACGGCCGTGCCGGCTTTCCAGGTAGACGACTCGAGGCGGTACCCCTTGGCAATGACGCGGGGCTCGGAGTCGGCCAGCGGAGGGCGGGCTTCCTCTTCCCGCGGCGGGGTACCTGACCTCGGCCCAGAGGATGCCGAGGCAACGGCTCGCTGATTCGGCGACGAAGGCTGCGGAGCGGCGGAGGAGGAGGCCCCCGCGGACCCGGTGTCTTTACTGTCGTCCGTCGCCGTCGCCGCAGTAGCCTGCAGCTCGACCCCGCGGTCGGCACCCTCGGCTTCCCTCGAGGACCTCTCCCTTCTCCTCCCCAGCAAGGCCCTCACCATCCCCGCGGCCCTCCGCGCGGGCTTATGGACCCAACGGTAGTCGTGCACGATGGCAGCGCACCCTGCGGCGCAGATCAACAGAGGGAAAAACCACAGCGCATTGTACATCATGCCGGCGGCCGCTGACAGAAAGACAATGGTGCGGGTGAGCCTGTCGGTGATGGCCTTGTTGGAGAGCTCCACGGCCGCGAGGGCGATGATGCCAACGGTGGCGGCATTAAGGCCCGAGAGCAGGGCGTAGACGGCGCGCGGGAGGGAGGAGCCAATCGCCGAGACACCGACGGAGAGGCCATACATGCCTAGGGCGCCGGGGAGACTGTGGCGACAGTGTTAGCTGGGGCGTATCCGAGTGCTTCTTCCATCCCTGAGGGGGCAAGATGGTTCCGGGGGTGGGCTGTCTACCTCCAGATGAGAAAGGCAAGGATGGCAGCAAATGTCCCATTCTCGAGAAGATTGATGCAGTATAGCATTTTGGTACTCGCGGGTCCTGAGAGGGTCTGGGAGATGCTGAAAAGCTCCTGAAACTGGACGAGAGTGTTAACTTCATGGCTGCAGAAAGCCTCGCTGCAAAGGAGATGCTAACCATATCCTCGTCAATCCATCGCAGCCGTGTGACGAAGCGATCGTGAAACTAAAATAGCCCAATCGTCAGTCTTCAATCCCTCGAAGACACAAGGAAGATGGCCCATAATCACGATCTTGAAATGCGCCGGCGGGCCACCAAACGCCGTGACACCAAGATGCCAGTTGTATCTGAAGACGTCTGCCGCACGAGCCGCATACGCCCGCAGGCGGTGCTCCCATGATGCGGCGGGCATCCTCGAACTCTGGCCAGAGTATGTAGTGTATGGATGGGCCCCGGCGATTGCGGTTCAATTTAACCGATTGCTTTCTTCCACTCCCATCGGTTTCAGCGGCAGTTACGGGATTCCAGATTTCGCCAATCCGCGGGGTTGAATTATTGCACACAAGGTCGGGGTGCGTAGATCTCCCAATGACCGCTATCTCGAATGTCGTCCGATGATGGCGTGTGATCCATGATCGTCACACACCCCCAAGTCAAGATTTGAGACGGAGCACGCCATAACTCGTGACCGTGCCGCGCCAAGACTCAGCCACACACACACTCGTCGCGACAAAGACTTGTTTGGTAGAATTGCCAAACAGGGTGAAATTTTGGCATCTTCTTGATCGCCAGTAACATGAACCATGGTTACGTGCAAATTGTATGAGACTATTGTTTTGTCAAGTTTAGCGGTGAAGAAGCTTGATTTAAAGCCAGCCCCCCCTCCAATTGTTTCTCTTGCGGAGCGTTGCCATGGACCATGGTCAAGGGTCTCTCTGCAACGAGCTGAGCTACGGTGGGTAGCTGGGGTAGGTGTAAGTCGGACAGAAACACGGAATTCTTCAGGTTGAGATGTTGACTCAGATCCCCTGAACTAAATCTGTGGCGCAGTGAGACAGCAGTTGCCTGCTTGGAATCTACTCTTCTTGCGACTGACACCGTCAAGTTGACTAGGTGAACTTTGTGGAATTGAACATGAATATTTTTTTCTTGTTGCCCCATGTGCAGTTGACAGGTTAACCAACCTTGGTCGGCCGGCCACGAGGTTTGACTGGAAATTCCTGTCCCGGCATGTCACGCTCTGGATCACCGGAATCGCTGGCGGCTGGTGGTGCCATTCGGCAGCGAACCCGCACAACGCACGCGACGGTACGAAAGGGGCATCCAACAACAACTACACCGTACTCTGCTGGCACATTGTGAGACTAGCCGAGATACGTGACCAGCGAAGCAGCATTGGACGTCAGGTCTGATGCTGGGATGAGGTGATGGCCAATGGGTAAAAGATGGATGCCAACGCGGTGTCCAGAGCTAGTCAAGGAGCCGAATCGAAAGCTTTGAAGAAGGCGCAGCTCGGGCCAATGCAAGTCTCGGTGGCCGACCGACAATTCACGGCGGTGTGTCCAGCAGCGCGTTGCAGCAAATTAGCAGCATCATGGAGTACCGCTGGTATGTGGCCAGCGGGCGCGGGGGCTGGTTGGAGACGTAGCCCGCGCCGCCGACATCAGCACCTAGCCGTCTTGAGCTACTCCCGGCCCGAAGAGTCCATCAACCAGTGCAGCTTGTTCGGGTGGGGGGGAGAGCGACGGGGGCATTGTTAGCGGCGATGCAGAAGAACTAGGGGGAAGCTGGCGCCAACACTCCCGGTGCTTTACTCCGTACAACGGAGGCATCTGCCAGGCGGCTCGAGCGGGGAGTTAGCGCTTACCGACGCCATCGAGAAGGATGTACCGAGCAGGTCATTTTTGTCATGGCTGCCCCTGGGCAAACTAGAGCCGAAGATGAGGACCGTCAGGACGCGGGCAATGGCACCGATTCTGCAGTTGCGACGATACATGCATGGTGAGGTGGTTCGTTGTACATGATGAGCCGTGCTTTGGTTCCAGGTAAACGGTATGGAAGTCATGGAAGAAGGCGATCGATGACTCGGATGCTCTTGAGATTGGATGAATCTGGAGCAGTCCGGTGAGTGAGGAGCAGCCAGGAAGATGGCTGGAACTTGCTGCGACTGGTGATTCTTGACACTGGCTCATGTGACAGATTCGTATGTTGAAAGAGGGCCGCTGGGCAGAGGGGAACCGAGTATCCGTAGAACTGACATAATGGTATGTATGGTGGCGGTCGATTGTCGTTACAAAGGTTGAGGTCATGACGGCGGCTACACACGTACCGTACTACTCGCGAAAAGCTGGGACGCGCTGGGACGCGCCGGGGCGTAGAAGCCGCGCAGCAACATACGGCACGCTGCTACAAGAGACCGAATCAGAGACCTCCGAGCACTTTGGGTGTTGAGATGAGACGAGGTAAGACGAGACGATACGATACGACACAACACTACAGGATGACACGATACAATTCGAGACAGGCAGGATGCAGCGGCGGTGTCGGCGTTGGTGTCGTTGGCCAACGGCGATGCGGGTTCAAGAATCTTTTACTCACTGTCAAGGTCAGTTGACGATGGGCCATTGTGACGATTTGACCAGCAGGACTTGGATTGCGATAAACAATCAGAAACAGCGTTTCGATCCATTGTCTACGCGTGCGTGCGTCGACGGCTGCCTTTCGTGCTGAGGATTTGGGTCAAAGAGCGTCTTAGGTAAGCACCTGCGAGGAGCAGTCGTGCTGTACGTAGGCGTGCAGGGTGCGCGAACATTACTGCCTATTTTGCATATACGGTGGGCAAGTACAACCGAAGGGGGAAATGACGTTTGGGGACGGGGAGATGAGTGGACGGGCTGAGTGGGATGTGGACCGGAAGTCCGGTGCGCCCGGGTGTGCCCATGACCGAGCGGAGGATAGTAAATCCGTGCCTGGTTCGCTGCCCCTCTCAGCCGGTCTAGCCTGGGCAGGAACGCTTCGCTTACCTCGCCTGACCTTCCTTTCCTTGGCCCTGGCCCCTGCTGGAAAGTGAAGCACAGTCGACGGGATTGGCTTGGGGTGGAGCCAGGCCAGCCCAGGCCAGCCCAGGTGGGCAGGGCAGGGTAGTACCTACTTGCGATCTTGTACCTACCCAGGTACCTGTTTACTTACCTAAGCGAGGATTATCTCGGCTCCACAATAGTTCGCGGTCTCGACCCGTCTGGCCACAACTCGTTCCTTCTCAACCCCCTTCTTCCCTGCCTTCAGTGTCCGAATCCGGATCTAACTACTCCGTAGTCAACTTGTTCGTCACTCCATCGCTTTCCAATATTTCTCCAAGTCTGACTATCACACTCTCTCGTGTTGGTGACAGGAAGTGATTAGGAGACTACGGAGTACACACCACACACACACCCCAGAGCTGCAAGTGCTGGGGCGGGTAATATTTGACAATGCAATGTCCGAATGGACCAGGCAAGATTACCACCTCGTTGGCACGGCGGCCTCTGACTGGTTGACCAATCTGGGATTCCCCTCCCCTTTCCGGGAATCCTGCTCATGCTCCTGCGGGTGTCCCTGCTCACAGTGCTGCGGTGCCATGTTTTGCTCCAGTTTCTGCAGGACATACTACTACATTACGCACCATCACGTCGTCCAGTCCAATTTACGACCTGCATGAAGGGGGACAAGCACCTGTACAGTACGGTAGTATCCGTAGTTTTTGGTCAAATGGTGTACACCGCTTGAGGGGGGTCAATGTCGTCAATATTGCGACCGTTAGCTCGGCTCAAACGTTTCGTTGATTGCGCTCTGCGCTCTGCGTCAAATCGCTTCCTATACAAAAGCGCCATAGAAAGATAGGTAGGTATCTTGCATACCCAAATAGGTATAGTAAGTACTTACCTACTGCAAAGGTCACATTAATAAGAGTCTAGAAAAAAGATACCTAATTCAAAGTACCGCCCTTTTCTCCCCAATCAGATGGAAAACCCCTTCTCCACGCCAGCCGCGTCTGTCTCTCCCTCCAGTGTCGTGTCTCCTCGTTCCTTCATTCTCCATCCACTGGCATATCCTGATCAGATCCTGGTCTTCCTCCCTACCCCCCCGTTTATTTCGCCCTGGTTCTCTTTTTTTATTATCTTTTTTTAATCCTTTCTTTTCCTTTTCGACGACACCGCCGGAACGTTGCTCGTCCTGTCTCGTCCCCTGTCCCTGACTGACTCCTTGTTGACCCTGTCTATTGTCACTCATTGCTTGATTTGTCCCTCATTTGCCGTTACTTGGGTAGCTCCCCCCAATCTGCCATTATTTCGCCTCTACCAACTGCCAATTGCTTTGTCACCCCTCCTCATCTCCCGTCGTTTTCTGCATCCTTTTCGGTCATTTTTCTTGTCGTCGTCGCCGTCGCTGTCTTCATCTTACCCCCCCAACCGCTCGTTGTTCGCTTGGCCTTGCCTTGGCTTCCCTTCGTTTCATCCACCCTTCCAGCCCTATTCCGGCCCCGATAGGACAGACGGACAGCCTGGTATCCGACGACATCCTGCGTTGCTACCTGGTTCGTCTCCCACTACTACATACCGTCGCTCGCTACCTCACCAACAATCTGTCAATCTCCGTATCTATACCGTCCATCCGAAACCAGGCCTTCCCGAGGTATACAGACACATTTGTGGTTGCTGGCTGGCCTCTTTCTGTGCACTCGCTCGTTTGCAACTGCAACAAACACATTCCCAATAAACACCATCGCTACTCCAAGCTCAAAGACGGACCTACAGCAGAGCCAAGCCAACATCGTCGCGTGCTATATGCTCTCCGCTCCTTTTGCCGCCCTTTCGTCCCGTCTTTTCGTCCACAACCTAACGTCTACCGGCACTTTCTTCACTCGTTCGACACGCCCACCGCCTGCAACCTGGGGGACCGGCCTCCCAGCTGCCAGCACATCCCGGCCATCTCGAGACAGTTCTCCCGGGCTTCCCACACTCTAAGCTTCAAGGGGGCCCCCCTCCCCACGGACGTCTCTCGGTTTGCCTTTTCGTCTCGTCTCATCATCCATCCCTCACCCACTGGAGAAGAAAATAAGACAAGACGACCAAGCACCAGCCAAGCATCTGCCAGGGATCTTCCCGTTTACGCATGATTGCGCTTTGAGGGCCCAAATCCGCAACGACCATCAACCCAGCAAGTCATTACAGCATAGCCTAGCCCCCCGTCCTTAATCCTTTCCCTTGCTCCACGCACCCAGGTTGCGATCAAACCACTGCCACTCTCCACACATTCACCCTATTCTGCCCTGTTGCCCCGTCCGCCCCAAGGCCTGGCCGCAACGATATCGACCTTTGCTACCGTCAAACAAGCTTTTTTTGTTGTTTTCTCTTACCTTTGCCTACCAAACTTACCTCACACTCCTTTCCACACTCCTTTCCACAGTCTTTCCCTTTAGCGTTTCTTCTCACAATCGACGATGCGATGATGATATACGGGCATCAAGACGTTGATCTCGCCGGTCCCAGTCCAGGTTCACCCCCAGGCATGACCTCCTCCAAGTCGTCAAAATCCTCTTCCTTCAAGTCCTTTCATTCCGACGACAATAGCGTCCTGGACGACGTTAGTCACTTTGAGGACATCGGTCTTGAAGACGATGCCTCCCATTACGACACCCAACGCATCCGCGAGGCCTCCCCCGCCAAATCCTCACAGCCATACTCGAGATCGTATTCAACCGACTTTCGCCCCATATCATGGAAGCCGCCGAATTCCCGCTCTCCGCCGATGCCACGAGACCTTGCCAAGCCTCGAGGCACAAGTGGCACCGCAGAACTTACTTCCAACCCTCGCTCAAACTCCTTATGCTCGCGACCTGCCTTTCCGACTTTAAGGACTGATAGTTATATCCTCAACCGCCGAAGCCCAAGCGCTGGACGCCTTTCCGACTCTCGCCGGAGTCCAGTGAACCCTCGAAACTTCACGAGCCGCTCGACGACTTCTCTTAATTTCCCCCGTACAAACCGCAGTCCGAGCCCCAACTTCTCGTTCCTTCCGAGAGATCCCAACATACCCCTCAAACCCCGCCGGGGAAGCTGCCATTCTCCCCAAGATAAAAGAAAGTCAGTCGTGGAGCTGGAAAGAGAGTGTGACGAGGACGATACCGACGATATACCGGATGGCCTTATTCTTGACAACGTCCCCATTTCTCCCCGACCTCGACAGGATCGCACGCCAAGTCGGCCGACCTCTTCCGGGACATCACCCAACAGACCGCCCAAGGAACGAGGACGGAGTGTTGGTAACGGGACGCCTCCAGTCCCGGTAGACTCAGGGCGGTTACGTTCACCGTCTTGGAAGTCAGACACTGCTCTGTCGTCCACTGGCGAGAAGGGCGCCCCCGAGCCGCTCAAGAACCGTGCGAGAAGCTGGAACCTTGCACTGGCCGAGCTTAACGCAGATGCTAAGGAGTTGACAGAGAAGCTTGAGGAGCACTCGGATCACCTTCGTGAGAAGGCTGCGGAAAATGCAAACCCGACGGGACGTCACACGTGGAACGGAAAGTCCTTTGAGCAACACAGTCAGAAGCCTCGGGTCAAGTCCGCATTGCCCGAGCTCCCTTCCATCCGCCACCAGACCAATATTATGATCGACCCACTTCCCATATCCAAGGAAAAGGAGGCTGTTCTTAGCCGTACGAGACCTTCGTGGCTTCCGCCCAAGGACCCCGCAGAGGAGAAGCGCCATCTGCGAGAATACAAGAAAATGATGGCTCGCAGCGCCGAGGCCGACCGCCGGCGTGAGGATTCGCGTCAGGCCAAGAAATCAACTCGCGACACCAAGGCCGATAGCTTGATGCGGATTTGGGACGACGAAATCGTCCCCAGGTGGACGGAAGCCGTCCGAGAGCGTCGCACCCGCGAGCTGTGGTGGAAGGGAATCGCGCCCCGCAGTAGGGGTACGGTGTGGGCGAAGGCTATCGGCAACGAATTGGGCTTGTCCGAGAAGTCGTACAATGCCGCCCTCCGCCGAGCCCAGGAGCTCGAGGAAAGAGTCAATGCTGGCAAGGGCGATTCAGAGGACATGCAGCGAGCAGCTTGGCTTTCGGCCATCCGCAACGACGTGGCTGAGAATACCTGGCAGGACCTGCGGATTTTTCAAGTTGGCGGCCCTCTGCATCAAACGCTCGTTGACGTCTTGTTTGCCTATGCACTGTACCGAAGCGATATCGGCTACGTCAAGGGATGCAATGTAAGTCAACCTCAAGTCACACTGACCCTTATTCCGCGCCGAACCATGCTGACGAGGCTGTAGACCCTTGCAGCCCTCCTGCTACTAAACCTCCCCTCGTCGTCCGCAACCTTCATCGCCCTCGCCAACGTCCTCAACCGGCCATTGCCTCTGAGCTTCTACTCAGAGGATCCCGGCGCGAAAGCCTCGGCCTACAACCTTGTCATGCAGACTCTGAGCGTGAAGTCTCCCCGTCTCCACCAGCACCTGACAAAGGACATCTCCGCAGGTGACGCAGATTTCTACTTGGGCAACTTCTTCATGGGGCTGGGCACAACTCACCTGGCCATGGATGAGGCAGCCCGGCTGTGGGATGTGTACGTCTTTGAGGGTGACGCGGTGATGGTGCGGGCGGCTGTCGCCATCCTCATGCGGAATGAGATGGCGCTCCTCGGCGTCAGGTCCGCTGGAGAAGCCAAGAAGATGATTGAAGGCGGCGCTAACAAGGATGGCCGTAAGGCCGTCGTCGGAGACGACGGCGCGGAAGACCGCTGGATGCGAGCTGTTAGGGAAGCGGGCAAGGCTTGAGTCTTCCTGATGAACCCTCATCCCAACCACACCTTTACGCTTGATGAACACTTCGGCTTTCGGAACATACGTCATGATCCTAACTGTTTATATCTAATCTCCTGGGCTGGTATGCTACCGGCCCTTTCCATCGGAGGATCCACACATACACGGAAAAACAAAATATCACCAAACTCCAATCGGCGTCGACGGCTTTGGGCTATCGATCGATAGGCATGTAAAAAGGGAACCGGCGTCTGTGGCGTGATGGGCATTTGTGGGAGCTGGTTTTGTAGCATGTTCCTTTCTTTGTTGGACTTGCTTTGCACGGGTTTATACTTCTTTTGCCCGTCTGCCCGGATGGTTCGCAGTGCGCGGGCATCCTGGGACGCGAGCCATTCGTTCTTAAGTAGCGCTTTGGACTACAGATAGATTACCACCTCTGGACGCGAGGGTCTCGTCCATGCGGAACATGGACTGCCCCATATCTAGTGAGGAGAGTAAAGCAAACATGTTTTCCAGGGCAATAGATGTCCTGGATCAAGGAACATATGCATTTGTATGGAGCTCTTTTGTCATCATCACCGAAACACAAGCGATTGGTTTCGGCCGCGATATTTTCTTTTTGTCGTCGCTTGCGACCCGCATTTGTACGTTCCGAATCTTGCTACCAGCCGGGCGGGGCTCGTACATCTAACGGTGTAGATCACCTCGTTCCGTATTCCCTTCAAATCATAGTCGTACTGTAGAAGAAAGAATACACTTTGTGCCAACCTTTCAACCTAACGTGTGTGAGTGACATGTATCCTTCCCTCAGATGCATGTTGACGGATCTTGCGTGGCCAAGACGCAAGGCTGGAGAGAAAACCGGAGAGGAGAGAAACACGCGAACGCTGCTCGGCATGTAAACGCATCACGTACGTACGCGCTGAGAACGGATAATGTCTTCAAGTCCATGAATTAAACCTCCTGCGAAATGCCCAACCCTCGCCCGATCGCCCCCCAATAAACAAACAATGTGCGAACTGGGGAGAGCTTCTAGCGGGCCCCCTTGATGCCTTTTCTTTTTCTCTTTCACTCCTGCCCGTCATCTGCGTTTTCTTCCAGGAACTGCGACTGCTTAAAGTGCTGCTTCTGCTGCTGCTGCGGCTGTTGTGACCTCGTCTACACACATACACACGACCACGCACGCACACGACTGCAGTCTACCTCTAGTTGATAACCTCTTCCGACTCCTCGAGGACCTCCTCGACAATCTCCTCAATGACCTGCTCTTCGCCTTCGCTGGCCGCCGTCTTCTTGGAGAGGAGGTAGGCGACAATGTCCTGGGGCAGGCCGAGCTCCTTGCGCTCCTCGGCGGCCTCGGCCTCGAT
This sequence comes from Colletotrichum graminicola M1.001, assembly GCF_000149035.1. Lineage (NCBI taxonomy): Eukaryota > Fungi > Ascomycota > Sordariomycetes > Glomerellales > Glomerellaceae > Colletotrichum > Colletotrichum graminicola. The sequence continues at coordinate 87,054 of NW_007361069.1, forward strand.
GTCCTCGCGCCACGCGACCCACTCGGCAAGCTGGCGGCGGCGGGCCTCGACGACCTCGCGGTCGGCCGAGGCACCGCGGTCCATGTCCTCCTGCTCGAAGACGCGGCTGTACTCGCGCAGGTTCTTGCGGATCTGCTTCTGCTCCTCCTTGGAGAGCAGCGTGGGGGGACGCGGGCGCCAGGCCCACTGCTTGAACTTCTCGACAGCCTCCTCGCGCAGCGCCTCGCCCTTGAAGTCGTAGATGTGGTATCCATTCTCCATCTGTTGGTTTGGGTCAGCATCAGTCGGGCATGGTTATGGTTTGGAGGGGGTGGGGGGAGGCGTTCAACGTACAGAGTGCTTCCAAGCGGAGGCCCAGGTGGCGACGAATCGTCCTGAGGGGTCCCACTCAATGTCGGTAACGCCGTAGTGGTCGCCCGTGTTCATGAGCTGCAGGTTGGCCGTCAGGTCCTTGTCGGACTCGGGCTTCTCACCCTCGAAGTCGAGGTCGAAGAAGTCGAGGTCGGAGCTCTGCTGGTTGTGGACGGTGGCGATGACGACGAAGCGGCCGCGCGGGGACCAGTAGATGGCGTTGCTGTTCTTCTTGTCCAGGGTGCGCAGATGCTTGAAGTTGCCGACGGTGTTGCCCTTGGCCTTCTCGGGGCAGAAGAAGGCGACAGAGGTCTTGGGCGCGACGGCGACGGCGCCGGCGGGCTCCGTCGTCGTGATGATGACGAAGCGGTCGCCCTTGGGCTCCCAGGCGAAGTTGATGACTGTGTCCTTGATGGTATCGACGACCTCGACGGGAACGCCCTTCTCCTTGATGCGGAAGATCTCGAGCGTCGTGGCCTGGGACTTCTTGGATTTGGAGTGACGGTCGACCTTGACGCAAAGGTACGCGGCGTCGGACTGCCAGTGGAGCTTGGCGTCGGAAACGCTGAAGAGGGGCAGTTGACGGACAACCTCCTTGCTGGGGATGCTCATAAGACCGACCTTGGCGGGGTTGCTGCCGATCTCGGGAGTCCAGTAGGTGAGGAGCTGCTCGTACGTCTTGACTCCTTCTCTTTGCGGGGTGGCGGGGGCCCAGTCGAACTCCATGATGCCCTCGATCTTGATTGAGGTCTTGTCGAGGAGGTTCATGCGGGGCAGCTCGTAGACGGAGATACCAGTCTGATAGTTGAGGCGAGCGACGTAGTTGTCGTCGGCGGACCACTTGAAGGCGGGCCAGAGAAGCTTACGCTGCTTGGCCTCGTCCAAGTCGGGCATGTCGAGGTTGGCGAAGGAACGGATGGGCTTGCCGGACTCGACGCTCCAGATGACATAGTTCTTGCCATCGTCGTCGACGGACAAGGCCGGGTGACCCTCGTCAGGGATGGAGATGGGGCGGTTAGACCATGTCACCAGGTACTTCTCGGAGGGGGACCAGTCGCAGAAGGTGACAAAGGGGTGGGGGAAACGTCTCTGCCGTGACCATGAGGCACCGCCCCAAATCTGAACACCTTGGGCGTGGACCGAGGTGAGGTAGGTTCCCTGGGGAGACCACCGGACGAAGCTGTCTGTCCAGTTCTGGCGGTCAACGATGTTCTCGGGCACGTCCTTCTCGTTGTTCCAGAAGACGCCGACGGTGTCGCCACGGTACATGACGAACTGGTCTCTGCCACGGCCGCTGGGGTCCTTCATGAATGATCTCAGGTGCTCCTTCTCGGTGAACTCCTCAATGTAGGGCGGCGTGTACTCCTCCTGGACCTTGCCTTCGCGGCCGTAGCGGTCGATATCGGTGAGCTTGTTAACGCGGAGGGTGTGCTTCTTGTCGAGAGGGACCTGGTCGAGTCCGCGAACAGCGGCAGCAGCCTCGCCGGGAGACGAGTACTCGACAAAGGCAAATCTACCATCAGTCAGTACAACCCTTTTTCTGTTGCTATGCGACCAGGAACCGGAGCAGATCTGGATCTAGATCTAGATCTTGATCCGGTTCCTCATCCAGGATCGGATCCACTGGGCCACACATACCTCAGCGACTTTCCATTCTCACCCATGGGCATGTAAATCAGGTCCTCTCTTGTCTTTCCAACCGAGTTCAACTTCTTCAACAAGAACTTGACCAGCTTGGGCTTCTGCTCCTCGTTGACTTCGGGGAGGCCATCGATAACCACGAAGGTGTCGTATCCTTGTTCCAGCTGAACCTCGTACTTCTCGCGCAGGTCGGAGATATCAATCTCCTCCTCGTCGTACTCCTCGTCGTCGAGATCTGCCTCGCGCAGATGGTCGAAAGAAGGCGCCATGATTGCGACGGCCGATCAAGGAGAACAGTCGAAGTGCGTTGGCGGGCTGCTCGTGATTTTTTTTTTCTTCTTATTTCCTTCGGCAGGGGGTGGGAGGGGGTGTGTGTCTCTCGGTGAGAAATGCGTTTTACGATGGCCCTTCTGTGGTGGGAAAAAAAGAGGTGCCTGTAGGGGTGGGGTCCGGGTGGCTTTCTTTGGGTGGAAAAAGTGCCCCGCGATTTTTTCGGGGTTTTTATGAGGGTTTCCTGGCAGCAGAGCGCTCTTGGGCTGGCTATAGATTGCAGGGCCTTTTCTTTTAGAGGACAAGATCGGTGCAAAAAACACGAGCAGGCTCTGAAGATGTAGGTGGCCAGTAACTGTCTTGACAACTAGAAATGCGACTCGTTACGGGGGGGGAGATAACCGGGGGTGGGAGGGGACCAAACAACTATCGCGCGCACAATTAGGGCGTCGATTTGGAAAGTTTTCGGTGGTTAACTGGCATTCGTGTGGGCTGGAACATTGCATTGTTCCGGCTCCGAGGCCGCGATAAAAGCCCCTCGCTCCCTGGGCTGGTTAGAGTCACGTGGGATGGTGATTCTGCCAGGGGAACCGTTTTGACGGCGGAGAGAGTATCCGCTCACCGCCTAGGGGAAGGAAGCTCCTTCAGTACCTGCCCACTGCCCAGGTAATTACTTGGGTAGTGTACAAATAGGTACGTCCCGCCTGCTTTGCCCGACGTGCACTGGCCACATGTAGCCTCTACAGTGGAGGATGGACGTCTCTGGAATCACTACAGCAGCTTTGCTTCGCTAATCAACACTGCCTGGAAGCTCCTGCCCAGCAGCACCCCACTTCACCAGGCTGAACCCCCCCAAATTTTCGACGACGATTTTCTCGGTGAAGCTTCCCCAAGGCTGAGGAATCCGTACAAACCAACCTTTGCTTCCCCCACCCCACACCCGATTTCAGTCACCGTCTCGATCTCGCAGCAGAGTGTCTGATTATCACCACATTCGCCATGGTTCGTCTTCACCGCAGATGCTATCCCCTTCCGTCTCTCTGACATGCGTCACTAACCCAGTATGCCCCTCCAGTCGTCCTTCAGCCCGACACAAATCTTTGAGGATGGAACCACGGAGGAGAAGGGAGAAAATGCCCGTCTCTCCGCTTTCGTTGGCGCCATTGCCGTTGGCGACCTCGTCAAGAGCACCCTCGGTCCCAAGGGTATGGACAAGATTCTCCAGTCTGCGTATGTTGAACCCTCCCCACCCCCGCCTACCGATACTCCATCCCACTTCGATCCGCAGCCATAGCTGTCGCTGACAAACATCCAGTTCGACCGGTGAGATCATGGTCACGAACGACGGTGCCACCATCCTGAAGTCTATTGCCCTCGACAACGCGGCCGCCAAGGTTTTGGTCAACATCTCCAAGGTCCAGGATGACGAGGTCGGTGACGGCACCACATCGGTAGCTGTCCTTGCCGCGGAGCTACTCCGTGAAGCCGAGAAGCTTGTCGACAAGAAGATCCACCCCCAGACCATCATCGAGGGTTACCGGATAGCCAGCCAGGCCGCCCTCAAGGCCCTCAAGGAGTCTGCCGTCGACCGCAGTAACAGCCCCGAGGCTTTCAGGAAAGACTTGGCGGCCATCGCCCGCACAACCCTCAGCTCCAAAGTTCTGGCCCAGGACCGCGACCACTTCTCCAAGCTCGCCTGCGATGCCGTCCTGCGTCTCAAGAACTCGTCCGACCTAAGCCACATCCAGATCATCAAGAAGGCTGGCGGCAAGCTGAGCGACTCGTACCTCGATAAGGGCTTCATCCTGGACAAGAAGATTGGCGTCAACCAGCCCAAGCGTCTGGAGAAGGCCAAGATACTGGTGGCGAACACATCGATGGACACGGACAAAATCAAGATCTTTGGTGCCCGCGTCAAGGTGGGAACGACTAGTAAGCTGGCCGACCTCGAGAAGGCGGAGAAGGAGAAGATGAAGGCCAAGGTGGAGAAGATCAAGGCGCACGGCATCAACTGCTTCATCAACAGACAACTCATCTACAACTGGCCCGAGCAGCTCTTTACGGACGCGGGTATCATGTCCATCGAGCACGCCGACTTCGATGGCATTGAGAGGCTGGCTCTGGTGACGGGCGGTGAGATCGCCTCGACCTTCGACCACCCCGACCAGGTGAAGCTGGGACAGTGCGACCTGATCGAGGAAGTCATTATCGGCGAAGACACCCTGATCAAGTTCTCCGGTGTTGCCGCGGGCGAGGCCTGCACGATTGTGCTGCGCGGTGCCACGGATCAGCTCTTGGACGAGGCGGAGCGCAGTCTGCACGACGCCCTGGCCGTTCTCTCACAGACGGTGAAGGAGCCGTGGACGACCCTGGGTGGTGGATGTGCCGAGATGGTCATGGCCAAGGCCGTCGAGGGTGCTGCCACTCGCGTTGAGGGCAAGAAGCAGATGGCCGTCAGCAGCTTTGCGGTTGCGCTGCGCCAGCTGCCCACGATCCTGGCCGACAACGCCGGCCTTGACTCGGGTGAGCTTGTCGCACGTCTGAGGAAGGCCATCTATGATGGCATGACGAACTACGGGTTGGACCTCCTGACGCCCGGTGGCGGCATCACCGACATGCGTGATTTGGGCGTCGTTGAGAGCTACAAGTTGAAGAGAGCGGTTGTCTCGTCTGCCAGTGAGGCAGCAGAGGTACGTTCAGACTCCAGCATGCCTATCGGCGTCGATATGTGGGATGGGTGACTAACTTTGAGTAGCTTCTTCTCCGTGTAGACGACATTATTCGTGCGGCCCCCAGAAGACGGGAGCGTGCTTAATTCAAGACACAGCGATGACAGCAGCACAGGAAGGGTTCCCGGACAGGATTCGGAGGTCAAGTAGAAGGGGGAGAAAAGTCGTATTCTTATGTTGACGAGGAAAAGTGAAAGACAAAAAGTCAATACCATAGAAAAGGGGACCAATCTTGGGCTGGATGAATCAATGGCAGTGTCATATGAGAGAGTCCCGCAACGCATCGCTCCGCACATGTCTGCCAGATTGAGGATTTTTCCCTACGACTGCTGTTGACTTGGAAGATTTGATTGTCGGGGCAGATCTCGTCGGATTCTCTCTGGTTGCTCATGGCGTTTGGTGCCTGTTGGGCGGATGACTTGCCGACGCGGAGAGCCCAAACCGAGGCGATGTGAGGCCATTCGCCCTATTAGGTAAGCCAAGGGACCTGGCTGATGGCGGCGAGGACTAATTAATCTCCCCCCTCGGGCGCATAAATAGACGCGAAACAGCGGCGCACTTTAACTAACGCCTTCTCTACACTGCAAACGGTAAAGTCAACTTTGGATGTGGCTGGCCGCGAGTGCCCCTGTCCGTCTGTGCCACGCGACAGAACGCGCAAACCTCATCTTCGGACGCTCACATCAAATGGCCTTCATCTTAACACCATCCACTCGTCTCATCTTCATGCCGGCAATGTTTTTGTTTTGTTTTCAATGACATGCCCACTCCAAACAGACCAGGTCCACTGTGGTTTGCACATCGAAATATCTGGATGGACGGGGATCGTTCCGGAGCGGTAAGCATCGATCGTCCATGAGCGAGGCGCTTGTCGCATTTGTATTATGGACGCTACTATTCTTACTGTTTTTTTTCTCTCTTTTCATATCTTACCCACATACGGAGTAAACACAGCCGCTACTAATTCCAGGCACCAACACAAGCAGTGTAGATACACACACTCGGAGCTCGTCTCCCCTTTTCACAAGTATGGTTGGTGCCCGTATTTTCACGCCCTTGGAGCACCAAGAGGGGCGGGCCCTAGCTCCACAGCCCGCAAAAGTTGGCACATGACGACAGTCGTCTTTTTCGTCCCTCTTTTCTTTCATTCTGTCTCCGTATTGTCTTCTCTTCTCTAGTTGGGTTCAGAAAACTGCCCTCAGCAACCCGAGGGCAGCAAGCCGCATCGATCCCGGTATTCGACAAGAATTCCGCGCCATGTTTCCGAGCATTTTTACAACCCGGATGGAGTCGTCTGGCCTGACCTGTCTTGTCTCTTGTCTTGTATAGATCCCTTCTACATATCCGTACATACTTCGTATTGCGAACGAAGCAAGGACCAGGCAACGAATATCTGTGGAGCGGCAGTCCGGCGCGATGACGGCAGAATGCTACACCCCCTACATCATTCTTAATTTGTCCCTCACATTATCTAGTCAGTCATACTTACACCAAGGTAGAGGCTCAACCCGCAACCGCGGCTCGCTTTCTTTAAATACCGGTATGCCATCACTGGGGGGCTTGCTGGTCGCATGTGCTTCTTTACTGGGGTCTGACTGGTACCAAGGAAAAGGTCCGCTGCTACACCAACAACTAACATCATGTGGATGGGGCGTACGCTAGCAGTAGTAACCGTTAAGCTATTATTCTTGGCCTCCATGTCCCCATCCCCTTCGTCTTGCGTCTTACTCTTGTTTGCTTAGCTCGGACTTCTTATCGTACCTCTCTAAACTATCTACCGGTCTGCCTTGTTGCCTTGTTCCCCTGCTGTTCCGTCTGACTTTTCCAAAGAAAGGTGAGGAGAAGCAGCTATATCATGGTCTAGTGGATGCGATAGCCTTGTGAAGCCCTCGTTTATTCCCTCCACGGTTGCCTTCTGCTCTGTTTTTCTTTGCTTTACTTTGCTTTCCTCGATCTACCTACCGGCGGATCTTGGTTGCGTTTCGTTTGGCTGTTTCGCATCCGTCCCTCGATCTCCGCGTGCCAAGCCTGTCCACAAGAGTCGTCGAGACCGATGGCGGCCCCGCTGGAGAAACACGGCATCTTAGCGGCATGGTGAGTAAACGCCCGCATTCCTTGCTTCTTCCATGCAGACTCGGACATCATCGCCAAAAGATTATTGGACCAATGGCTTCACTTTTGGCCTTGTTCAGTCGATTATACCGAGTCCCTATAGATCAGCCCTGATCATGCCGGACAGAACCTGGCTGCTGTGCTACAGTCCTTGCTGACTGTCGAGTCGCTCACAGCTTCCTGCTTCTTGCCTGCACCGCCTGGATATCCTGGCGGTTCAACAGCAGCGCGGCCTTTGAGAGGCCCATACACTTCTCTCTCCTGACTCTCCTTGAATCCGGTACCCTCATCACAATTATTGGCTGGCGGCCGTCACCATGGAACAACTCAGCCCACGACAGCCAGGGATACCAACTCGCAACCCTTTCGACCTCTCAATACGATGTGCCAAGACGACTCCGAGTGGGTATTGATGCTGCGAGAGTCTGTCGTTTTTTGTCTTCGCCCTCTTTCCTTCTAGGAAGTGCCATCGTCCTGCGCTCGCTCCTTTTCTGGCTCACGATTGGCACGATCCATTGCTCGTGGGAGAGCTTCGAGGTGCGTACACGAGAATCTTGCATGGCCTAGAAACATTGATATATATGGTGGGTCGGTATTAAACATGGTATGCAGACGTTCTTGCCGGCCCTGATCGCTATATACACAATGGCAACCCCTACTGCGATTCAACTACAGCGACACAACCACGAGCAACCACGATCCCGATGCCGCTTCAAACCAGGCACCGCACGCTATATCGTCATCGCCATTGTTTGGGCCTGCGCCGCCAGGGCCACTCTCGCATTATCGACGCAATCCGCCGGCGCAGTCTGCCCAGCAGGTTTCGTCCGGTGGGAAAGGCAGATCCCACTCGCACAGGTATTGACCGTCCTTCTGGATGCGCTACTAGTAATCTGCCTTTCCAGATGGCGTCAAGATACGATGGACGACGCGCCCCAGGCTTGGGCTTTCCCATCACGTCTCTTCCTGGGATCTGCGGCCGTGTTGGCTGTGTTTGCGACTTTCTCGCTTCACCACCCCCGGAATGTTCGATGGGCTTTCCAACTACATCATGTCGCTGTTCGAGATCTCTTGGTGGACAGCACTGTGGCCTCGCTCGCCATCATCTCGGCGTTATATGTCATGAGCGACATACATCCCAGCACGCTGGCGATGATTGTCACGGCCTCAGGGGTATACGCTCATCAGCTCTTCCGCATGTTGCAGATTGCCGCGCCGGCGGACGACTCCTTACCCTACATGATTGCAGGTGGTCTTACAATAGCCGGCGTTGGTCTATTGTTGCGCCATGAAACGGACCTCACCGGCGCACCGTCGGGGGATCCACGCCTGACGCGATTCCTTACGGGGTGGTACGTCGTTCTCGTCGGCTTCCTATGCGGCACCTACCTCATCTTCTACCCGGACTTGGCATCCTCCGACGTTCTCTCCTTCCGGGATCTGCTTTCCGTCGCCAGCGCCGAGTCTGACGCTTGGGTTGCCGGAGCAAACCAGAGCAGGACTATCGAGGATGCTGTGGGTGAGTACCGTCGCCACTACGGTCTTGCCCCGCCCCCCAACTTCGACAAGTGGTTCGAGTATGCGGTGGCCAGCGGCTCGCCCATCATGGACGATTTCACGCAAATCAACGACGATATGTTAACTTTCTGGGGCGTCGCGCCGGATGTCCTACGGCAGCGGACGAAGCATATGCTGGAGATACCGTGGCTCGGTATGGGAGGTATCCGGATCCGCGGTGGTAAGGTTGAGGTTGCGCCCGGGGCACCGGGAACGCATATGTGGATGATGCGCTCGATGCAGGACATGATTAGCGACTTTGCCGAGCACTTGCCCGACATGGATTTCGCCATCAACCTAAACGACGAGCCTCGCCTGACCATCCCGTTCGAGAAGATGCAGCAACTGCATACCACGGCCGCCAAGGCTAGAGCGAGGCTACTGCAACAGAACAAGCTCAAGCCGTTTGACAGCTCCAAGTCGCCGGTCTGGAGCGACGACGACACCACCGGATCGCCACGTGAGCGGTCTCCGCACTTCCAAGACCGTATCCGAGACCAGATCTACTACGAATTCATCGCCCCCTCCTGCCCGCCCGACTGTCCTGCCCGGAACGAACGTTGGTGGAGCCGAAAAGAAGCATGCGAAGAATATCTCCTCCCGCACGGAATCCGCGTGTTCGAGGGTCTCGAGAACCCAGTGGTCTCCAACTGGACCGCGGCCACAGACCTCTGCCACCAGCCAGACTTGGCATACCTACACGGGTTCCTGATGTCTCCCGCGCCGGCCATCTTCACCAAGGAGCCGTTTCCCGTATTCAGCCAGAGCAGGACGTCCGCCTTCCAGGATATTATGATTCCGTCGCCCTGGAACTACGACGACAAGGCGCCGTACAACCAGGATGAGGACGTCGAGTGGGAGTGGAAGAAGAAAACAATGTTCTGGAGGGGATCGTCGTCGGACGGGTACGCGGCAAGGGGCGCGTGGCAGGGGTTCCTCAGAGCACGGTTCGTCCAGGTTGCGAACGCGATACAGAGCGTCTCCAAGTTCCGACAAGAAGAGCAACCGGCCTTTCGAACCCCTGAAGACGAGGTCGATTTTGACGTGGGCTTCGTGGGCGACTTTGCGAAATGCCACAGCAACGACTGCCAAAGCCAAAGAGACACCTTCTGGGGCGTTGGCGCGCACTCGTCCCCCAAGGACACGGTCGCCTTTGCCAAGCACTGGAAGTACGCGCACCTGATGGACCTCGACGGCGCCGGGTTCAGCGGGCGCTTCATCCCCTTCCTGCGGAGCCGCAGCCTCGTCTACCGCGCCGGGCTGTTCCGGACGTGGTTCGAGGAGCGGGTACACTCGTGGCGGCACTACGTCCCCGTCGACGTGCGGCTGCACGAGCTCAGGGGCCTTCTGCAGTACTTTGGAACCGATGATGAGGGGAGGCAAAGGGCGCGGGAGATTGCGGAGGAGGGGCGGGCGTGGGCGGCGAAAGCGCTGAGGAGAGAAGATATGAGGGTGTACATGTTCCGGCTGTTGCTGGAATGGGGGCGGGTCGTGGATGATGCGAGGGAGGAGCTTGGGTTTTCGGTGGCTTGATATACCCCCTTTTCTGCTGGACCTCCTCTCCAAGTAAGAGGATAGACATGGTCTCGATGTTCGCATTGGCATGGTACTGGCGTTGGCGGTAACGACTGCTAGACTACCTCGGCATGACTTGGTTAGTTGATTGCCGTAAGGATAGCCTACGACATGAACAACGGTTGCATTTTTGCGCATAAATCTCGCTTCTTGAAGCAGCCCAAAGACGTGACCTATGACCACTTTGTGTCCGGTATGAGCGCTCTTCCATGCTATCTTGCTCACGAAAACGGCCGCCACGTCTTCACATACACACGTTCGGCTTTGTTCACGGCCCACCTAGACACCGAATGGTCAGATGTGAAGCACTTCAGATTGTGAGCAAAGCAGACTTGATATGACGCGCTGGCAGCCGTTGGCCCGCGTAGGTTACACAACCCACAGACAGCGGGAACTTCGGTCCCCGTCAGCGACAAAACGGTAGCAAGGAATTGGACCGGCTGACGATGCCCCCTCCCCTCTCCCTGTATATCCTCTCTGGGTATTGTTACCGTGCAACGCGCCTCCCGCGCCGGTCTGTTCTCGGCCCGCTGCCCGACCTTAATACCGATCGGTCGAGTGGAGAGACAGCGCGGGACGTACCAGCTGCCTTCCTGACGTGTCTGGTGGTATGAGGGAAGACTTTTGGTGAGACGCGGGGTCGGGCTGTTGGGTGTCTCAGTTGCAATGAACAAGGTGGACATTGCATGCAGTGACAGTTTGGTCGAGGACTGTAGCCAAAGTTGGGCTAACATTTGTGGCGGAGAAGGGGGGACTGCTCGCCTTGTTTCCCCACGCTAGGAACGACGAGGCGGGTTGATTCTCACAACATCTTTCCTTTCAAGGGCGGACTTGGGAGACTACCGTAGGAATCGACAGGTTTGCGGCGTAGATGCGAGGTTGGGGCGCGCCACAAACACTTGCGTTCCCGTACGCAGCCACCACGGTGATCTCTGTGTTGTGAACGCTGTTGAGACTCAAGAAGAGAGAGAAAGAGAGATGCCAGCGGAAACCGCGGTCGTAGCTTTGATAGTTCTCAAGCGGAGTAAGCTTGAAGGTCTGACCACTAGCTACACAACGCGAGGCTCGAATGCACGTGCCGAGGACAATAGCGGCCAAATATCGTCGATATACGAGTAAGCCACTTGACCGTCTTTTCCAAAGCCAACATCTGGCATCTGGCACATGTGCAGTTGGCGGACGGGAAACCTGGAACCGTTCGTGGGTGGTTGCTATGTTTCCCGGCGGTGACTTGGGGGGCGAGGGAGGCGCATCAGAGTCGAATGCAAGATCACGATTCTGGCAGTGGCAACTCGCGGCAAAGCCAACCGTCTTTGGATAGGATCTCCCATCTAAGAGTTGATGGAATCTCCCGCCTTTTGCCTTCCGCGCGACGGCTGGGAGAGATTTGTGCGCTTCTGCTTGGACCCCAACACTTCTCTGTTTTAGTGACACCATGACAGTTACATTCGTCATCGTCTCCTGTTGCACGTGTTGACAACTGCTAGGCTCCCAGCCTTGCGCCGTTCTCGTTCGACACTGAGTGACGGTCACACATTGTCCTCGTCCTCGTCCTCGTCTACTGAAAGCCCTACAAGGCGTAGGCAAGCCGTGGGCCAGTAGCGTATGAGCGGTGCTACCGCCACCCAGCCCAACTCAAGCCCTCCTCCTCCCCATCCTCCCCGGGGAGGCGTAGGTAAGCTGGCTAGTAACCCCTCGAGGCAAATGCTTGGCGGAGGAATGAGTTCCGTCTTCAGCCGCTGGTCTGGTGATTTACAGAATCGAGTCCTGTTTGGTGCGTTGACTCGCAGGAGACTTGCCCGAGACGGGGAGGTGTTAGCAAGGCGCCAATGATACCTGTTCCCTATTTGCTTGGAAAAGCCAAGCAGTGTCGGTGCTAGCAAGGGGTGGACGGACGGAGGCGTTGCGACTTTGAGACAGCAGCCTCTCTCGATGGCCCCTCGTCCCCCTCAGTGAATACACCCGAATCACATGTGAAAGACTCTTCTATTTGTCCGTAAGAACATGCTTCGGGAGCAGTGGGATGAACAGCGGGCAAGACAACAGCATGACGAGGGCGGAGATGATGTGAAGGATTACCATGATGATGATGTGGATGGGGATGATGAAGAAGGCTGCCGGCTGTGGCATCCAGCATTCCACGAACACGTCGTCGTCCCAGGTCTACCATGCTGAGTTCGCCTTACTACGACGGTTGATTTGCGCGTTGGAGACAAGAAACCCCTCTCCCAAAAAATACCATGTGATATTTGCAAGCTAGGTGCAAGCAGGCAGAAGTGCATTTGCCAGCAAAAAGAGCTTGCCAGTAAACCCTGTGGTGGTTTGATTGGACCTCGAGGATCTCGATGGCCTCCGATACTGGGATGGCATCGTGCAAATGCTCCACGAGGAGTCGAACTGCTGGTCGGAAGAATGAACAGGAGCGGTTGTTTTCCCAACCCACGAAACCTTTCATCGACCATCGTGCGCTTCCCGAGGTAGGTATCCCTGGCAGCGGAGCAGCAGCAATGAAGATGCGATGGCACAGACCAGGCCTTTGCATCCATCTGAGTGGGCAGGTGGGGGTGGGTGGGGTGGGAAGGGATGTAGTACGTACCAATGAAGCTCTTATGTCGCGACAAGGCCTGCCCTGTCCAGCAACCATCTCAACAAATCCTCACCCCAACAGAAAATTTCAAGCAGCAGAACAAGAGAGTGTGTATGTGTGGGATAGAGTAGGTAGGGGGGAGAAAAATAAGGGAGCGTAAACGATAACCGCGTTGCAACAGAAAAACCGGGACCTTGGAATGCCACCAATGCTTCCAGAAAACACGGCGTGCCCACCTCGTCTTGTTTCAGGGACTTTGCGCGCGACTCAACCCAGGCTCTTTGCCGTAGCCGTTTCATCCAGTGTCTCGCGGTTTTGCCCGAGTCGGTACACCATTGCTGCCTCCCACACGCGGTGGCATCATGGGGTATCCGTACACTTGAACATAATGCGATTCAAGAATCGTGTTGCTGACGGGCAGGTGCATCCCATTTGACTGTTTGGCTACGTCGTCGTAGTCGGACTACGGGGCGTCAATTAAGATCCCCCTTACTCGGCTAACCGTGTCGACGGTAATGCTCTGCTCCCGATTGGTCGGGTACAAGTGGGACGGAGACTTCGTCGTCCAATTGCAAGGCTTCTGTGGCTCTATTCATGGGGTTTCGGTACGTACTATGGTTTTCCTCTTTCACCCCTGCAGGACCCTTCTAGCGAGCGTGGGGAATTCAGGTACGTATCGTCGCTCCTCTATGTTGTCCGTCACTCTGTATCCATATACCTACCTATCCATACCCCCAATGGCTCCTGAATCCCGTGAACTCATTGGAAATCACAATGCTTCCTCCCTGGTCGAATGCGGCATAGACCTATTCTTCACCGTATACATATATTGAGGACATACCATTATCGACCGATGTCTCCTGATGGCGGCGTTGCCTATCGCTAAGCGGTCGGAGGAAACCGGCGGAACGACTAGGACTGCGCTGTCACAGTGGGAGCACAAGCTAGCTACCTAGGTAGCAACTTGACTGACAACTACGGATACTGTACTCGGTGATTCGTGGTTGTAAAAGTACTGGATGTCAGTCTGACTCGCCCTCAACTATCCAGCCGCACCTCCGTATGCGCCTGGAGCATGTCCGATCTGAATCTCGCCCCGAACAAGCGCCATCTTCACATGCACACGAACGAACGCCGCTAAGTGCCAGACACGCCTTGAACGCCTGCCCGGGGGAGGGAGGGGGGCGGACGGGTGACCAACCGTTGCCCAAAACGCGCCCAATCGACGGCCTGGATCATCTGTCTCTGCTACAGGACAGCTACAGGACGTCAGCAGTGACACGGCAGCGGCCACGGGAGCGGCAAGACGCCTCGTGCAGGCGAGATGGCGAATCAACTTGGACTTTGACGACAATGTCTTGGACGGTGCGCAGGCCCCAAGTCTGTCTGTCTGACACACTGACAGGCTGGCGTTGCTACGCATATCATTTCCTTGCGCAAGATATGCCCCATTCAGGTCGCGGCAGAAGGCTATCTCACGCTCGAAGGTCCTCCAGGGCAAGAGTGAGAAAGGTTGCAACACAGCCCGAAATGGTTTGGGTAATGTGCGGATCAGACGATGCCACCGGCGGACCACCACAACTGCCGATGGAGCCCGGCTGCAAACTTCCTGTATGAACGTAAAGGCGGTGAGTTGCAAATATCTACTCAGAGGTGGCTTGTGTCGTTGGTGGGAGGCAAAGGACGCACTGAGAAGGCGCGCTACACTCGAAGAATGCAACCCGGAGGGTCTCGGTATCTCAACCTCGGATGCCCACGAGGCGAGCAAAGCCCACAGGTCGGTACGTCTATCTGTGCAATAGGTACAGTACTTGCCGGGAAAGGAGCAAGAGCCAGCAAGAGTTTCCTGCTCTACTGGCCAGTTTTGCACCCCTCCCCACCTACCCCCCTCCTTCCTTCCTTCCTTCCTTCCTTCCTTCCTTCCTTCCTTCCTTCCTCCACTATCCCCCTCAACCTGGCACGCCGCTGTTGATTTGCCTCCCACTACTGTACCTACACTACCTAAGGGGCTCGAGGGGCTTCTTGTCCTGGAACCTGGCCTTGAATGCCAACATTGGCCACAGCGGGGACTCAACGAAGATCCAGACTGATCAAACCCTCTCCATTCGTAAAGCCGGCCTGGGGATTCAGATATCCCAGGAGCAGCCCAGGCTTGCCAGGCCTTAGGGTTGGATCATTGAAGGAAGGAAAGTAAGATCTTTGCCCGTGTCTGTGCAGTCATGCAAAGCCAGAGAGGAACCAACAAGCCAGAGGCCGAGCCCAAGTCCAAGTCCTAGGGAAGCACGGAAGCTAGGCGGATGGAAAGTGCAGGGCAAGTGTGCATGTGCAGGTACCTCAAGCAGAGGCAAGAGGCAGCGGCATAGGCAGAGACGGATGCCAAAGCTGGAGAAGGCACTTTTGGCCATGTATCTATACACAGGAAACTTCCCAGCGACCTCCTTCCTCGCCTTACATGACAGGTGCACTACTACCTACCCTACTTGCCCAGGTGCCTGCCTACCTTATGCTAGAATCCGATACGTACTGCTCCAAGACCCTTCAGACCGCCGGCCTCGTCCCAAAAATTCCTTTTCAGCTGATCTTTCCTCCCTATAATACCGCCTTCTCCAAAACCAACAAAAACAAGATAAAAATAAAATATCATGGTACAATGCCTGACCCCAAAACCCTGTCCATTCTCGGTAGGTCAGGTTGTCGTCCATCTTTTGTTGATTTATTTTTCCTTGTGAAGATAGGCAGGGTAGGAACACTTGATTGTAATTCACTATGCCAGGATAGGCAATCGCCGAAGGAAAGCCTGCCCGAATCGGTATCAGAACGAGCCGAGGATGATGGCAGTGGTCATATTAAATCATATAGGTAGTTTAGGTGTTGGCGCTATCAAAGCCGTCTTCTGGGTTCACCTGACTTGCAATACAAGGCCGAGCTCAAGATGCAACGTCCGGCTTCCAGCGCGGGTTGTCCCTTCCGTCCGGCTCTCGACCGTCGAGAAAAAAACGCTAGTGGGTATCATCATCCTACAGAAAGAGAGGAGAGAGAAAAAAGAATAAGAAGAAAAAGATACATTGCTTAAACGGTGAACCCAGACATTGCATTCTTGTACCTCCGACTGTCGCCTCCTCAATCTTCCCCCACCGCCTTCCGGGTGGGTAACTCAATCCCATCAGGAAACACTTTTTCGCCTACACACACCCCCTGTCACGCACTTTATCCCTCCCGTCCCTGGTCTAGCCTATTCTTTTCTCTCCCCTTGCACGCTGACTTGCAAGAAACCCCCCCCCCCCCCTCCCCGCGCAACCAGAAAGGCACAAGCAACAAGTCGTCGTCCAGTTCGTCCCCAACAAAAACGGAGACGTGGGAACCGAGGAACACCACAGTTCCATTAACCACCAAGCACCAAGTATCCGCACTACATATTCGCCGCATGGGATACCAACCACCATACCTGACTTTACCTACACACCACTTGTCAACAGGGATTGCTTCACACCACTGACCATCCGTTACGGTACCTGACCAGCCACACGCTATGTACTAGGTAGCTTAGATGTACGGATAAAGCACTGCCAGCTTGGTCGTCTCAGTGCATAGTTGCCCACGGGTCCCGTTAGGGCCCATCGTTTTCTGGTAACAACCTAGTAGGCATTTTGTCTTTTCGCCTTCGCCACGACCCGATACCGACCCTCGTCTCCTTTTCCCCTGTGCTTCATTTATTAGTCCCCCTCCCCTTCCTCTTCTCCCCGTCCTCGTTCTGTCTTCCCCGCGACCCAATCGGTATCCCTTTCTGTATTCTCACAAGGGCTGTCATTGGAACTTGTCCGTTGTTCCCCCGAGTGTCGTTTACCAACACCGAGGCTATAACCGTCCACAACGAACTCACCTTCACCTTCTCTCACCAAGGCGAAACACACATCAGCCATGGCTTCCACCACGTCGATGCCGGCGGCTCAGAACCCCGTTCTGCGCCGTACCGTTACCTCCACTACCGCCGAGACCGACGCCTCGATGCCCTCGACTGCCGTTGCCTCGCCTATGGACTCTCCTCGTCCCTCTGCTTCGTCAACCTCCCTGTCCTCCATGGCCTCTGAGGGTGCCGCTCCCAAGACGGCCAACTACGGCAAGCTGTACGACACGTACGGCAACGAGTTCACCCCTCCTGACTTCACCATCAAGGACATTTACAACGCCATCCCCAAGCATTGCTTCGAGCGTTCCGCCCTGAGGGGATTCGGCTACATCGCTCGGGACATTCTCTGCCTGGCCACCACCTTCGCCATCTGGTACAACTTTGTCACCCCTGAGTATGTGCCTTCCAAGGCTGTCCGTGCTGGTCTCTGGGGTCTGTACACCGTCCTCCAGGGTCTCTTCGGCACCGGTCTTTGGGTCATCGCCCACGAGTGCGGTCACCAGGCCTTTTCGCCTTCCAAGACGCTGAACCATGCAGTCGGCTGGGTGCTTCACTCGTCCCTCTTGGTCCCGTACTTCAGCTGGCAAATCTCCCACAGCAAGCACCACAAGGCCACTGGCCACATGGAGCGCGACATGGTTTTCGTCCCCCGCACTCGCGAGCAGCAAGCCACTCGCGCCGGCCGCTTGGCCCACGAGGTCGGCGAGCTGGCCGAGGAGACGCCCATCTTCACCTTGCTGATGCTCATTGCCCAACAGCTGGTTGGCTGGCCCAACTACCTCATGACCAACGTCACCGGCCACAACTTCCACGAGCGCCAGCGTGAGGGTCGTGGCAAGGGCAAGCACAACGGCTTGGGCGGTGGTGTCAACCACTTCGACCCCAGCAGCCCCCTATTCGAGGCCAAGGACGCCAAGCTTATCATCCTGTCTGACATTGGTATCGGTATCACCGCGACCGTCCTCGTCCTCCTCGGTAACAAGTTCGGCTGGTCCAACCTTCTGGTCTGGTACTTTATCCCTTACCTCTGGGTCAATCACTGGCTCGGTAAGTTCATAAGAAGAAGATTGGTGCAAATGGCATGTACTAACCTCTTCCAGTTGCCATCACTTTCCTTCAGCACACTGACCCTACTCTGCCTCACTACACCGCTGACCAGTGGAACTTCGTCCGCGGAGCTGCCGCTACAATCGACCGTGAGATGGGCTTCATCGGACGTCACCTCCTGCACGGCATCGTCGAGACCCACGTCCTCCACCACTACATCAGCACCATTCCCTTCTACAATGCCGACGAAGCATCCGAGGCTATCAAGCCTGTCATGGGCAAGCACTACCGTGCCGATGTCCAGGACGGCCCGGTTGGTTTCATCAAGGCTCTGTACAAGTCTGCGCGTATGTGCCAGTGGGTTGAGCCCAGCGTTGGGGCCCAGGGCGAGGGCAAGGGCGTCTTGTTCTTCCGCAACCACAACGGTCTGGGCACTCCTCCCATCAAGGGCGAGGTGTCCTAAACTGCGAAACCGAGAAGAGTGAAACGAAATGAGGATCATGTTGTTTCCGGAGCCGATCCGAGACGGTCTTTTTGCGTGTAGAGGTGCAGGATTCGGGCAAATATAGTTGTCGAATCCTCCAGTTCTTTGGCCTGGTGGTGGTTGTCTTGTTGATGCGCTGTCCTTGAGCGTTGTGGTAACGTCGAGATAGCTACATGACACGGTCGTCCGGTCAATATGAACTGAAAACGGTTAGGAGTGTTGGTCTAAGCACTGTCAAGGCGTTAGTATTTTATACCAGTACCAAGAGGGGTAGAACACCCATAGACACAAGAAGAGAAACCTTAAGGAGGGGTAGCTTACGAGCAATCCGGTCACAAACTTATTTATTTACCAAATGCTGATGTGAGATATCGCCAAGTGCAAAGTCACGATGCATCGACCAAGGCGCATCCATCCGATGTTCCAACGATACATGCGAACCCTCTGGGCTCAGAACAGAAATCCATGCAATGGAGGAGGAGGCGGCAGGCGGCACGCGGGCTGTAGAATCGCAAGATAAATCCAATCCATTCGCATCATGCAGAGTTAGGATGGGTAGAGTGCGGGGTGCCCACGCGACCTTGACGGACCAATGGCCCGTCGTCTGATCATAAGAAACGCGTGGAACAAACGGGGCAGGTTAGTACAGGGAGGTAGATAGTGTCGGTGGCTTGGCCCGTGGAATCTGGAAATCCCGGGCCTACAATGCCCCCGCTCCCGGGTGGCCTGAGATTCCGAAAAGAGCAAAAGCGGCTACCGGAGGTGAGGAAGGGGCCGGCCGGTACATCACGCTGGTCCCTAAACAGAATGGTGACGTCTAGGGTGGATTACCAGTTTTTTATTTTCCTCGCTTCCTATCCCTTGATTACCCCCCTTCCCTTCCTATGACGTTTGTTTGTGCTTTGCCACACTGAGGTATAAGGTCTCAATGATCATAGCAGCGGAGGCAGTCGCGTTGTGGTATGTAGGGATGATGTACATCAGTTCAAGCTGGTGGGGGCTCAACAGGTGACACAGACTGGGTCCCACGTTGGCAGATATTATACATGTTGGCTCAACCTCTGCTGTGGCACTGCTGTGGGCCGAATAACGGAAGTATGTAATAGGTGCCCAGTCGGTTCATTATGTGGTACCATCACCGATGCTTGTCAGACGCTGGGAATCGACGCAGAGTAAGCGACAGGACCCATGTAAGCCGTCTGGAATTGTCCATGAGCCTCCTTCATGGCCGAGTCCGGACTTGATAAACTCCGCTATAACCACGCAAGAGTCCAATAAATCAGCAGATACTACGCCATAGCAGTTCTCGACCGCGGTCTTCGAGATGTCTCAGCCACGGCAGTTGAAGGTATGGGTCTGATAAGAGGGTTCCTTTCCCGTTTTCAACGATTCTCGGGGTCTTTCTTGCTTCCTCGAGCGTTACCGTGAACGTGGGAATTGCGTGAGGAATAGATGGATGCGGATTTCAGTATGGCTCGGGGCATGGGACTTTCCATACGACCCGACGGCCGCACGTGCTTTGGAGAAGAACACCGGAACATGGCACCTCGGGAGAGCTCGCGACTTCTCAAACGTCTGTCTATGCCCAAACACTCGGACTTTTGGGGCCGAGCTAGATTCTCAGCCCAAGGGCGAAGGCTTGACGGGATCCTGCATGCGGTGATGGGTTCATCATGGTCTTCAGCCTCACGATGAGCCAAAAACAAGGCGCTATTCGAGCGAGGAGCTCCTCGCGCGGTGCTAACGCGGCCTGCACGAGGAAAGGGCCGAGTCTGTATAGCCATGAGCTTGGGGCAACGTGGCGAGGAGGCCACATGCCTTTGGGTATCGGCCGCTTGAATATGCCGTGGGCGAGGGGATGGCGTGCAGGCGGCGTGGGTGGCGGTTGTATTGCAACTAGTATTGTTCGTGTGATTGGGACCGATTTTGAGAACTAGTGTAGTCAGGCCATCAGAGATGGTTGAATTAGTTTTTGTTGTTTTTACACATGTCGTTAGTTGCTGGTTGGTACATTGGTGTTGGTTAACGATGCAATGCTCCCACATGGCCGAACGCCACGACTCTAGGCAAGTATCATTCAAGACATTTCGACGTTGGCGACGCAGCGCATTCCAATACTCCCAGCGACCGGGTTGTTTTGGTTTCCATCCGCATTCGACGAGGCTTCGTTGAGACCCCTACAAATTCATGGATGCCTAAGAGGGAACAAAGAGACGAATCGAGAGAGTCTGAACTGCCCATGAACCTTGGACAACAATGCATTCGTCCAAGACACACGCTTGTTGTAGTTCTTATCCTCCGAGACCCATCCCAGAAAAACCACAGTTGGTATCTCGTTCCTCCGCTGGCTCGTCAGGTTCCACGAAGACCACGCCTTGGGCATGTTTCGAAGCGCGTTTTCCGGGCAAGTCACGCGCATCGGATTGGTGCAGACGGAGTTCATGCCGTAAGGGCTTTGGAGGCAATTGGCAGGAATAGCAAAGCATTGAATGTATGGACATGTGCATGTTTTGGTGACGAGGCCGCGAGATGGCAAATCGTTTGTGTGGTTTCCTCCCCAGCTCATCCAATAACAACATCAACTGCCTCGCTATCGAACTCACCCGTTAGAACCCCGTCACCGAACTGCAACTTCTCAATATTCTCCTGGCTTAGCTTGTCCGCCGTCGTGGGCCACACAGTCCCCCACCTGCCTTTGACCGCCACACGTGCCGTCTTGCCGAGTTGGTCGAGCGGCACGATGGGCTCCTTCAAGACGACCTCCTGCTCCCTGCGCTCGCCCGGCTGAAGTGTGACGAGGGCGTCCTGTGGCGGCGGCATGACCCGTCGCAGCATGATGGTGGGTAGCTCTATCGGCTCACTCTTGCCCTCTGGCGTGATGGAGACGACTCCAAGCCGGATAGCGAGCGGGTCGAGAGGGGTATTCCAGCGGAGAATGGTGAGCGGGGTATCGTGATTGTTCGTCACCGAGAACGCCAGCGTCGGTGGGGATGAAGACGTCTGACGGATGCGGACGTCGAGATTGGCCAGGGCGGCGCCTGTGGACCGGCTCTCTTGTGCGGTCATGGTATCTCGAGAAGCGCCGTTGCGATTTCTCACCGTAAAGACCAGGATAATGGCAAGGACAAAGACGAGGGGGCGGAAAGGATTATGGATTTGCAGGCGCCTCATGGGAGAGCACGAACGGGAGTCCAGGATTGAGGATCGATGGGGGCCAGTTTAAAGTGTTTGTGCGAAGGAGAAAGTTGAGACGCCGGCCAGGCCCGACAAGTCAGGAGACAGCAAGTGCGCCGGACGGAACAGCTTCCCAAAATGGCAAGTGGCATCAACTACTACGAATGACGTCAGCCTAATTGGTGTGTCCTCCTCACTCCCGTTACAGAGGCAATTGTCCTGCTGCCAATATTTCGCGAGGATATCCCGACGTAAGATATAGTAAGGTGTATGGATAGATTGATGGATGGATGGATGGATGGGAGAACAGACTGTGCGCAGGGCACTAGCTAATTAGGCCGGAAATGAACGGTCTTAGTAGCTGCGGGCTAGAGGAATTCTCTTGGTCCAAGCCACGCGAGGGATGGTTCCGTACTTTCGGGACTGAGGCTACGAGTGTAGACTTTGGAGCTGAATCCTTTAGAAGTTGTCGACGGCGGAAGCGCGATTGAAGAGAGCTGAGGTACCGATGGAGGCTGCAAAGCTATTTGGGAGGAACTTTGTAAACAGCTCGGCTGAACAGCGGGAAGACCCCGCATTTTGCATAGAGATAACATGACCCGCGTGCGCCAACCTGTGTTCCCCGGCCCCGCCGGTCTTTAGCTTGGATTGGCTGCGCAACAGACAGGCGTAAGACGACGCTCGACTGTAAGCCACAATGGTGACATGACCAAGAGGCCAGCGAGACATGATGCGTTGAAGAATCACAGCCCAGGGTCCCAAAAGGGAACTTCGTCCATCCATCACCTCTGTGCACTTCATAATGTTCTTACTGTGAGTAGTAGTACCTATGAGTGGTGGTGGAAGGGGAAACGTGTGGAAGATCGGCGCCGACTACAATTGATTCGGACCCCACTCCGCCCCCGCGGATGCCCGTGCCGAGACCGCATTTCCTGATGCATCCGTCTTGCAGCCGACGTCATCTCATACCCCCAAACGTGAAGAAACGGTTCTAGACTCCGAATATCTCAGCCAATCTCGAATACCTATACTGTTTATCCCATTATCCTAGGTATGGCCACCGAGGAGGGTCTGTCTTACTTGCGAAAGCCAGGCCATGTCTCGCATCCACCAAGGGTAAACTCTCATTGCGCCAGTCTCACTTCCACCCCCAGTCTTTATTCAGAGAGATTAACCATCAAAGACCACTTTTATCAGCGTAGTACAAGCGGCTACAAGTCTACGTCTTCTTTAGAACCCGCCTTTATTCCCGGGGTCCTGGAAGCTGTTTGCGTTTGAGTGGCTCACTTGTGATGTTTGGGGCCCAGGCCCAGAGGGCCGTCTTCGGGTTCAGCACCCATCCAGCAAGTCATATTACGACACAGGCGTCGGCATATGTACTTGTCAGTCTTGGCGCGCCTGTTACTGCAATCTATGCTCGGTGCCTCTCCGAAACTGGGGTACGGTGCAGTGCCCTTAACGTGAACGACGGAAGGCCTACTGCCGATGGCCGCAGCCAGAGGATACGGTAAGCGAGGCCTGTGCGTCTTATGGCGGATACGGTACTATTCGCATTCGTGTTCGAAGGATCGTCCTCATTCATTGTCTGTGACTTGAACTAGGAGGCCCTTCGTTTCTCTGGAGCTGTAGCTGCTCCGCGAGACAACCAAGGCTGAGCGCCCTACCAATTCGAGGAATTCGGCCCTCGAATCTCGTATGGTCTACCTATCGTTGTAATTGCCCACCATCGCTTTGAAGGCATCGCACACCCGGAACCTCTATACCTTCCCTTGTTGATCATAATGACCACCTTCCGTTCAATTCTTTTGTGCGAAGCGCCTCCTGCTGTCCGGGTTTAAGCTTGGACCTGGGATTGGCTCAAGTGGCTTCTTCGAACCGAACTTCGACGCTGCCACTGCCGCTGCCGCCTCTCCAGGGTGCTAGTTCGCGTGGCTTGGTTCCCGGTACCTCTGTTCTTCCTTCAGCCGGATCGGGTCTCAGGATCTACGCCAAGAAGATTGGAGTTCATGGCGTTGAGCATAGCTTTGGCTGGAGTCTCATCCGTTATAAAGACAAGTCCAATCGCAGGCCTTCAATGGCTTTCTTCTTAGATTACTGTCCACAACCCCAACAATATCTCAATCTCCTTACCTTCGAACCATCTCACAGTAGCTGGTTCGCAAGCCAAGATGAAGTTCTTGACCGGTCTCATTCTGCTTGCCTCCCTTGCGAGCGCCAACCCCGTTAACACCACCAACCCCGTGAATACCATCAAACCCACGAACATTACCGTATCTGTGAACACCACTAATCCTCTGAATACCACCCAGACACCTATCAGGATCAAGCTTAAACGCGGCTCTAGTAACACAGGGGTCAAGATCTTTTTGACAAACACAGACTCAAAGCCCTGGAAGCTCTTCAAACCTGCCACCATATTGGACAAGGCCGCCGTTGAAAAGGTGGCCGTCTATTCCAACAGTGAGTCCGCTTGCCTCTCCAGTGGCGTGATAGCGGTGCTGACCCCAATCAACAGGCACGCGAGTGTCCTTCGACGGCGTGCGGTTACGCATTGCTCCGCAGAACCTCATGACGGACGAAGCCTTCCAGACGATCAAGGGCGGTCAGACCATGGAGATCCGGTTCGATTTCGGACAGACGCACGACCTCGGCGACAGCGGCGTCTACGATCTCTTGGTCAAGAGCGGCATCCCGTACGCCAAGGAAGGTACCACCGAGATCGCCGGCGTTATCCCAATCACCAGCAACACGCTCAAGGTCAAAGACGTCGATACCAAGGTGGCGGCGCTCACCCGCATGGCCTTCCACCAGTCTATAAAGCGCACCATAGTACAGGCCGACTGTCAGGGCGATGAGTTGGACACTGTGAATTTGGCACTCAACAACTGTGTAACACTCGCTCAACAAGCCGCCAACGCCACCAGCAACGACACGCGAATGGACGAGTACTTCAAAGACACGTCGGATGAAGCCAAGTACAATGTCACCGATGTCTTCAACAAGATAGCGGGAGAGTGCCAGAGCAACATAGACGGCGTGTCCCAGCAGTACTGCGGCGATGTCTACAAGTCGTGCTCGCCTGGCGTCCTAGCCTACACGGTCCCCGCGTACAGCTACATGGTCAATTGCCCCCTTTACTTCAGCGCGCTTCCGAGTCTCACCACGAGTTGCCACGGGCAGGACCAGACCACCACGACGTAGGGAGCTACCAGCAACCCAGAGTTCCGCTTGGACAATCTTGCTAATGAGTCGTTTAGCCTTCACGAAATGACGCACTTGATCCAGATGAAGGGAACACTCGACTTTGGTGTCTACGGCTACGATGCGATGAAGACGCTCGAGTCAAGTCAAAACTTGAACCATGCCGACACCTACTGCCTATTTGCCAATGGTAAGCTTGTCTTGAGCTAACTGCCATTGACTTTGGGGGTTTCTAATTCTTATCCAGCTGTCAACCTCAACGACATCTGCTAGAGTGTCGATCCGGTCGCGTACGGGGCAGGCCCCGGAGACCATTTCAAAAGACCAAAAAGTAAAGCGACAAGGCGTGAACAAGACTTGATGCAGTTCTACAATGTGTATATCGGAAGGGCGGTTGGCCACGCCAGGAGTCTCATGATGCTTGACGTACCTATAGCCGCTGGCCTACCGCGTCCTGATTAAGGTTAATACGGCCATGTCTTAGTGCAGGCCATGTCTAGATTTGCCATTAATAACACTAGTCAATAGAAACGAGATAATGATTCAATCAAGGGTTTCGGTACTTGGTACACAGTTATGGTGATGCAAACACGAAAAATGCTAGACATTCGGGCGGGCCGCGTGAACATTCGCCCGTACGGACCTGACTGCCAAAGCCAAACGTGAATCAGAATACGAACCTGTGTAAGAAATGGCGCATCGCCCGAATGGCACAGCAGAGGTTCTGTCAGTGGCGGTGAACGGTCCAACACGTGGCTGCCGACCCATCGGGATCTGAACCGAGATTGTTGATAATCAAGGGAGCCAGCCGTTTATTGTTCGCCCCCCCCCCCCCCCTCGTTTTTCATCTTTCTCAGGCGGTGCCTGCAGAGCGCAGAGACCACTGACGTGCATCGTACGAAGTGTGAAATCCGGCCGAAGACTGATGCGAGTGGGAAAGCCCCTCCCGTGCCTGTCATCAACCGTAGTTTCTAAAGGAGTGGTCCAACCCGGATATTGGTTCCGAATGAGCCAGGGGATATAATGATGGCGGCAATCTTAAAATGGTGAAACGGTAGCCCAGCGAGATGGCACAGCATCGCAAGGGCG
Source organism: Colletotrichum graminicola M1.001 (assembly GCF_000149035.1). Taxonomy (NCBI): domain Eukaryota; kingdom Fungi; phylum Ascomycota; class Sordariomycetes; order Glomerellales; family Glomerellaceae; genus Colletotrichum; species Colletotrichum graminicola. The sequence goes on from NW_007361069.1 coordinate 112,778, forward strand.
GCCCTTGATGGAAGCAAAGCCTATTTCGAGAAGCCAAATCACCTCATCATCTCATGATTGTTTGGTTTGGTAACAGACCGCAAATGCAGACTTCTTGCGCGGGTGAAGCTTGAAGCCCCCAGTTCCGGTGGGAAAGGGAGTTGGGGGCGGTTGAGAGACAGCATCGTATCAGTCCTAGGACCTGCTGGAATTGGGACGTTGGACATTGAACATGGGGGCCACCGGAGCCAGATACGGACCTGAACCTGAGATCCATCTCGCATTTGAGCCCCCGCCGGACTGTGGACCGTTTGTTCTGTGACCCTCGCAATATGTGGTTCGTAGGCGGATACTAGCACAAGGGCTCTGGAACGGCACTCGGGGGACAAGAAAGACCGCCGGTTTTGAAGAACCTTATCTTATGGGCCTATTGCTTTTAGATACCAGAAATAGGTAAGATGTACTCCGTATATTTTCATACACTTAATAGACTTTCTCGTCTTAGGAGGACTCACAAATGTATCTTTTTAACACGTAAAAAGCTGCATTGCCTATTGCAGGAGCTGTAGTACTGGTGGTGAGGGTGGCTGTTGTGTAGGGAGAAACCGGCGGTCTTTTTTGTCCCCCGAGTGAACGGATATCGCGAGATGCAGACTTATCTGGCTGTCTGCGTCGAGAATCACGATCGTTTGCGCCGAGACAAGTCAAGATAGTCCTGCAGGGTGAAATGTACCTATGTCGAGTTGTGGGCTGCAACTTCGTCTGTGCTTTGATTTGACGTGGGCACCTGAAGCTCGAAAGAAGCAAAGTTTGCTGGGATGTTCCGCGAACCTCAGTGGAACCAATCGGTTCTCTGAGCCCCCCCCCCCCCCCCCCCCCCCTCGCCTTTGCCGTTCGGACTGCGGGTGGCATAGGAATGCCTTGCGAGAGAAAAGCTCCGAAGCAAGGGGCTGCGTAAGACAAGCAGGTTCCCAAAGGGAGAGAGCGGAAAGATCGCTGGGCCGTACGTTAGTTGTTCATTGGTAGAGGAGGAGGGTATTCGTATACCTATATATATACGTTGGTACGGAAGCCAAGACACGAGGGAGAGCAGGATGTCTAGACTTTCGTGTCTTGTCACTTGTTAGGTTCCATATGGAATGCAAAGATGCAGAGGCTGAACTGGATGATCTGTAGACCTACTTTAGTCAAGCAGTGCCGCACTGGGCCACGGTGGAGCTGAGAAGTGTCGACGGACAAGTCGAATACTACTATGTTGGACCGAAATGAGAGGTCGAACACTGGCGGAAAGGTTGACCGGGCCTCAGAGTCAAGAGTAATGCCGTGCGAGGCCGATGGCGATTGGACTGGGGTGAGGCGAGTTTGGGCGGGCTCGGAGAGCGATGAACAAGTATCAGGGGGTGGCGAGTCAACCAGTGGGGTATCCAGGCACAGGGTACCTTTGCTTGCTTGCTTGATTGTCGAGTTGCTCTGCGAGTGCTTCCGCCCGTACACTACTACATACATACTATACATAGTAGTAAACAGCGAATATGTATCCGGTACTCCGTACTCCTCTCCCGGTACGGAGTGAATCTTGCAATGACTAGAAACGTGTGACACAGTGTGATGGGCCAAGATCGGGTACATTGCCTTCCTTGCTGTACCGAACCTGATTGCTGATTGCTTGTGTCTCTCGGCACGCGCTCGCATTCTTCCGACCAGTGACGAACAAGCTGCAGGAACGGCCAGCATCACGGTCTGATGGCCGCTGCTGCTGGTAGGTAGTGTAAAAAGGTTCGCGCCTGAGGGCGTCCCATCAGCCGAGGACAGCGTGTCGGATGCATACGATCTGCGATGGCGTCGACGATGACGGGACTGGTTGGCCGCACCGGCAGACTCGGCCAAAGATGCGTCGGTGTCCTTGGACCAAGGGGGGACAGGCTCCGATTCGACGGCCAACCACGGGTTTGTGTGGTGTAGCGTAGCGTAGCCTCCCGTGCCTGATCGAGGCCGACCTGGTGGATCATGGTCGTCTCCAGAAGAACCATGCCAGGCCCAGCCACACGTACAGACAGGCCGTAACCCTCGGCTGTCGCGGAAGCTCCAGAACCCCCCATTGCACTGTGTCGACGCCATCTCGCTCGCACTATCACATGGCGACACCGGGCACTAGGCAGTTCGGGGCATGTCGATTCGGACTCGGCGCGCGGCGTAAGCGCAAGGGCAAGGGGAGGGTTCGGGTCGCGGAGCCCTAAAGACCCTTAAAACCTCGACCGAAAAAGTTTCGCCTGTGACCGGGTACGGGAGATTCGTCGTTGAATTGTGTCAGCCACCATACACGCCAGGTAGTATGGGGATGGGGACTACGCTCCAGTATTTTGTACGGCGCTCCATGTGTAAACAGAAACATTCCTCAGCTGGTAGATGGGATCCAATAATCCCGCTTTCCCCATGACTACTGGTACGGGGTTTGGAAGATCATGCTAGTGGTGGTGGTGGTGGTGGCGGCGGCGGCGGCGGTAGGTTGTGAAGCTTGGTGCTGCTTGCTCTGGGGCCCAAACCCCGCGATTTATAGTTTGCCACAGTTTGAGGTTCCCAAGGGGTCCTTTCAGTACCTAGCCCTTTCTGTATATAGTTAGCGTATCTATGTAGTTTACCTCTTACCTCACCCCGTCGTGATGTAGATGTGATCCTAGGTACCTATTGTAATAGTGTACGTAAGCTACATAGTAAGATATAGCAGTAAACAGAAGAAGGAAGGAAGGAGGAAGGAAGGAAGGAAGGAAGGAAGGAAGGAAGGGCCGGGGCGGCATGGCATGTGCATCCCAGTTGTTCTCCTCCCTTTTGAAACTGGGGGAACAGGGAACACCTGCGAGCTGTGAGTGCCCGACTTGGTGACATCTGGTGGGGTCTTTCGCTCGACGGGAATGGTGGGATGGGCACAGTGATGGTGTACCAGCTACAGTATACACATGTGTGAGAACGCACTGTACAAATACGGTATACTTGCGCCCGCTGTGTTTCCTCCTATCCTCCACTCCCCCCTCCCCCATCAGAAGATGGATCCCGGTATGACCGGGGTGTGGTACGATGCACAGTAGTTCCAACGCCCTCGGCGCGACGATGCCGTCAACAGCGTCGAAGCTCTCTCATCCGCAGACTCGCACTGTACCAGCCCAGCCGCTTGCTTAACTTAATACCTCTCACACCTTCCGCCTGGCGGGGGGGTGTGTGTGTGTGTTGCGTGTTGCGTGTTGCACACGCCGGGCACCATTGACATTTGACACTGACACACTAGCATTGGCATGGGCACCGGGCTGGCTGGCCAAGCTGGTTCGATGGCCCCCCTCTTGGGGGCTTGTGCTTCAGGCTGGAAAAAAAGACACAAAAATAAAAAAAAGCATTATCCAAGCTGACCAGGTACCTAATACCTACAGAGTGGAAGCGAACAGCAAAGAAAGGGTAGCGAGGAGAGCATCCAAATACCACCACTTGCCTTTCTGCTTTCCCTCCTCTCCCGCTCTCTCCACCTCTGCATATTCTCTCGCCATCACCACATTTCCTTTGGTGCATCTCAGATCATCCACAATCACCTCCATCTTACCTCCACAGCTGGCCCATTCATCCGCCAGCTTTGCATCCGTGGGCTCCGATTTGGTTCGCTAGCTCAAACCACCCACATTCACATGGTCGATTCCCGCCGTCGAACCACCACCTCCTCCTCCACCATCACAACCACGACGGCGGCCACAACTGCCTCCATGTCTCGCCTGCTGTACGATTATCTCCGGGAAGCGTTGATGTAAATCCCTACCTTACCGAAAACTCACCGACCATGCTGCGACGGCCTCCAGGCGAAGGGAGGCATGTTGCCCGTCAGCGGACCTACCTCCTCGCCCTCGCCGTTCTCGTCATCTCTTGCCTCCCCCTGGCCGACGCCCAACAACAACAACCAAAACCCCTCGAGCCCATCCCTCCGATACGCCGCGTCGGCCAACAACAGCCCGCTCCCGGTAGCAGTCAGCATGAGGCTTTTCGCGATGTCCACCCGGACGCTGCCGCCCGCAACTGGGCCGCTACCAACATCATGGCCGGCAATGCTGCCGAGTCTCCGAGGTCACGTCGAAACTCCGTAACCTCGAGCCAACCCCAACCCAACAAACAACACAACCGTCGGTCCAATCCCGACAATATCATAATTCCTAACGATGCGAGCGCCGTCGCAACTTTGGCTCCGGCTCAGTCCGTGCGAGCACCTCCTTCTGGACATCGACCCATCGCTTCCCGTGTCGGAGGCGACGGGATCTCTACGCAGCACCATGCGCGGAGTCTGAAGGACTGGGAAGTAGAAGACTTCGTTCTTATGGCGACCGTCGATGGACACCTCTACGCCAGCGATCGCGGCACCGCCACAGAACGCTGGCGTCTCGAGGTTGACCAGTCAATGGTGGAAACCAAACACTACCGCCTCAACGCCTCCGACTTGGACGACGACTACAACTTCATCGACCACTACGTCTGGGCCATCGAGCCAACCCGCGACGGAGACATTTACTACTGGGTCCCTGGTTCCAGCGAACCCAGGCTCCTGCCGACAGGCCTGACCATGAAGCAGATGGTTGACGAGGGTGCTTCCGCCCTGGAAAACCCTCCCATCGTATACACGGGCACCAAGAAGACCACCATGATCACGCTCGATGCTGCCACCGGCCGTGTGCTCAAGTGGTTCGGATCGGGTGGCTCCCACGTCAACGAAGCCGAGAGTTGTTTGCGTCCAAACGCATTGTACGACCAGAACAACGAGGAGTGCAGCTCCATTGGCTCAATCACCCTCGGTCGCACCGAGTACGAGGTCGGCATTGCTCGAAGAGACGGTCGTCCCATTGCTACACTCAAGTTTTTCGACTGGACTCCCAACACCAACGACTACGACCTCCTCAGCCAATATCATCAATCCATCGACGCCCGCTACCACACGACTACCCATGATGGGAGGATCTACGGCTTTGATTACGGGAAGACTAATAAAGGAGATCTTCCCGTCTTCTGCAAGGCACAGTTTTCGTCTCCGGTGGTCAAAGTTTTCGACGTCTGCAGACCTGTTGGCCTGGAGCCCTTGATCAACCCGGACCTGATTGTACTGCCACAGCCCGTTCCGCCTGCCACAGACGGCAGCACGGCTCGCATTAGAAGCCAGCGCATTTTTGTCAACCAGACCGAGACGGGCAACTGGTACGCTCTATCAGGGCGCTCTTATCCCCTCATTCTCGATGCACCTGTGGCCAAGACGTCGTCACCAGACTGGCTTCAGCTGGCAACCCCATGGGAAAAGATGAACGAGACGCAGAGAATCAGGGCCATGATTGGCACCCACTACATGGACGGTGTTACTAGGGAGAAGATATACCAACCTCCCAGCCTTCCTGGAAGGGCCGAGACGTCTGATGCTGTCTTGGACCCTGAAAACGACTCGGTGCTGCCCACTCCAGTTCCCGAGGATGTCGAGACGCCAACGATTGTGAGGAAGGTCAAGTCGATTCCACACCACGTTTCCAACAGCGTCATCGACTTCTTCTCCAATCCTGTCCTTATTGTTCTCATTGTCTCTGTTCTGTTCTTCTATCAGAAGGACCTGCGTCGGTGGTACAAGGCGAAGACGACAAAATGGAACATGCGCTACGAGGCTGCCTCGGATACGGAGAATATGGCTGAACTTACTCCTGAGCCTACAATCCATGACGATCCCTCCCCTACCGAACCCATCCAACCTGATGCTCTGCCTAAGCCCGAGGTGGCCGCGGCCGGCAACACGCTAGCCCGTGAAGCACCGGCGAGTTCTGTCGAAAAGGAGGATGAGAAGATTTCCGTTAATGCTCAGCCTGCTGCAGCTCCCGAGAAAGAGTCCTTGACTCCTCCCGAGCCCGGTACCCCTGAGGTGGTCAAGAAGAAGAAACCCGCTCACCGTGGTCGCCGGGGAGGCACGAAGCATCGCAAAGGCAAGAAGAGAGAAGAGATGTCTCAGTCTCGGGAGGATGAGCCGCCTGCATCTGTCGAGGATGCCGTCAACAAGGCCAAGAAGCTTGGAGAGCAGGCAACCCGTCTGGAGCCCGACGTCATGACCGTCGCGAACGACATGCAAGCTGTGACGGGACCCATTATCAGGATGGGCAATATCGAAGTAGACACCGAACATCAACTAGGCACTGGCAGTAACGGTACTTTGGTCTTCGCCGGCAAGTTTGATGGGCGTGAGGTCGCTGTTAAGCGAATGCTCATTCAATTTTACGATATCGCGTCGCAGGAGACGAAGCTGCTGCGGGAGAGCGACGATCATCCTAATGGTAAGCCCAAGAAATCACTGTACCTTGTGGATGTGTCCTGACAGCATTCAGTCATCCGTTACTACGCCCAACAAGTCCGAGATGGCTTCTTGTACATTGCCCTTGAGCGATGTGCTGCGTCTCTGGCCGATGTGGTCGAGAGACCTCACCACTTCTCTCGACTGGCCCAAGCTGGTAAGATGGATTTGCCTGGTGTCTTGTACCAAATTGCCAATGGTATCCATCACTTGCACAACCTTCGTATCGTTCACCGCGACTTGAAGCCTCAGAACATTCTTGTCAACATGGGCAAAGATGGCCGGCCACGCCTTCTCGTTTCCGATTTCGGCTTGTGTAAAAAGCTGGAAGGTGGCCAGTCGTCCTTCGGTGCGACTACGGGGCGCGCCGCAGGAACATCTGGCTGGCGAGCCCCTGAGCTGTTGCTCGACGATGACGCTAGAGATTCTGCCATGGATGTCAGCATTAACAGCGGTTCCGGTTCCATTCTCGTTGGCTCTGACATGATGTCGAACCGTCGTGCAACCCGCTCCATTGACATCTTCAGCTTGGGGCTGGTCTTTTTCTACGTTCTGACCAATGGTCTGCATCCTTTCGACTGCGGCGATCGCTACATGAGAGAGGTGAACATTCGAAAGGGCAATTACAACTTGGCACCTTTGGATGCGCTCGGCGACTTTGCCTACGAGGCCAAGCATCTCATCGGCCTCATGTTGAACGCGAACCCCAAGGAACGTCCTTCGGCCCGAGATGTCATGGCCCATCCCTTCTTCTGGCCTGCCAAGAAGCGCCTTGCTTTCTTGTGTGACGTCTCGGACCACTTTGAGAAAGAGCCAAGAGATCCTCCTAGCGATCACCTCCAGTACTTGGAGAAGCACGCGCCAGCCATTACCAAAGGCGATTTTCTCCGCCTGCTACCTCGCGAGTTTGTGGATTCTTTGGGCAAGCAGCGCAAATACACGGGGTCTCGGCTGCTCGATCTGTTGAGAGCGCTGCGCAACAAGAGGAACCACTACGAGGATATGCCCGATTCACTGAAGCGGACTGTAGGTCCCTTACCCGACGGTTACCTAGCGTTCTGGACAGTCAGGTTTCCTAGGTTGTTGCTGGACTGCTGGAACGTGGTTTGGACAGTGGAGTGGGACAGCACTGATCGGTTCCGGGAATACTACGAGCCAGCGGGTTTGTAAGGTAGTCTTTTCATCAATACGGAATGGTTATTTGATTTGATCATGTCTCATGGCCTCCCCTCATGGAAATGTCCCCAACATTGCATGATTAAAGAAATCATGAGCGATGTGACCATGTTTGATGCAGCTTGGTGACTTTGCGCGACGTTGATTGTCCATCGTACCCATACGCACGCGACGAACAAACATGTATTCGCCTCCACCGTGATATCTGCCGTGCCCCCCCCCCAGTCTTATTATCCGCGCCCCGCCCAACGGACTAGCATCCCCCCCCCCTCTCTCCATCGTTTGCGTTTCTGATCGACGCGCGTAGCCTATTGGGTGGCGGCGGCATGGGTCACGTCTCGGCATCCGTTTACTATTATGGAGACGATACAGCGCGTCAGCTCTGTCTATCCGGGTCCTCGTTTTTTTGTGGCAGATGAATCGCCAGTGATCCCGAAGGGACGGCATGTGTTCTCGCATTTGCTGTACGGAGTACTCCCATCACTTTCTCTGACCTGCTTTTTGCTCATGTCATCTCTAGGTTTCTCTTTTTCTCTCCTTTTCCTTTCCTTTTCCCTTCTTCAAAATCCGGGCCACGTATGATCCCAACTTCCGAGGTTACATGTTCCTCCTCACCGGAACCAAGATATTAGCCCTAAGCTATTTGACGCTGATAACCAATCCTGCTTAACCTAACCCCACTGAACAAGCACCTTCTTGCCCTTCTTCTTCTTGCCGCCGGCACTCTGGCCGGCCTCCTCGTCCTCCTTCTCCGACACGTCCGCGCTCGCCGCGCCACTGCCCGGAGCCGATCCCCAGCTGAAGTTGCTGGCCGCGCCCCCGAGGTCACGCCGCACGCCTCTGCCTGACCCGTAGCCGAAGATTGTAGTCAGAGGCTTCTGGGCCGGGGGTAGGGCGGGGAAAGCAGAAGATGGCGGCGGGCGGCCGCCAGGAACTGTGCCTGACGGACCTGCCGAGCCGACTGATTTGCTGGTGCCTGAAGACGGGTTGTTCGGACCGATCCAGGACGGCCGGGCCGCGCTCGACGATGACGAGGAGGAAGCGGCAGGGAGGGCAGGGAAGGCGGACGATGCTGGGGGGCGCACGGCGGGCGATGATGCGACCCAGCCCTTCGAAGCGGACGACGTCACCGGCTTGGGTCCCGAGGCGCCGGCGCGAGTGCTGTTCTTAAGGCGCAGAACACGGTTTGAGTGCTTCTGGTTGGGCGCGGCGGCGGGGGCGGTAGGAGAGGGAGAAGCTGCGCTGGCCCAGCCGCTGGAGGCGGTGGTAGCGCCCTGCATGCCGCCCAGGCCGGGAAGGGACGGGTAGTCCTCGTTGATGGCTCTCCAGTCCTGCCAGGCCTTGTGCAGAGCTGTGGCCTTGGACTTGTCCTCGAACAAGTCGGCAACTTCGCGGACCAACGTCCCCAGAGCGTTGGAAGACGTGTCGGCGAAGAGGGAGAAGAAAGCATCAACTAGCTGAGGAGCGGTGAGCTTTCCTTTTCTGAAATTTGAGATGTACTCGCGGAACGCCGTCATCTTGGTCTGGTCGTGGCCGAGTAGGTTGGAGGCGCGCTCAATGACTCCTTGGTGGCGCAGCATCGCCGCCCGCTCCGGGGGGGATAGCGATGCGATATCGGTAACGGTGAGCTGCTCGAGCTCGGCAGTCGGCAGAGCAGGGGGATGGGCGGCACTTGATGTGGCGGCACTTGATGTGGCGGCACTTGATGTGGCGGCACTTGATGTGGCTGCAGGTGCCTGGCGTGTCGATCCCGAGGGCGTCGCATTGCCCCGCCGGGACGAGGTTGACGGCGTTGTTGCCGAGGGCGTGGAGAGAGAGCCGCCAAAGGTTCGGTTGGAGACGGACTGTGCCGAGTGAATTGCCATTTGTCTCTGAAAAGCAATCTCGTCGCGACGAAGGGGTTGCGCAGAGCTCTGCGGGATGGGTTCGGCATTGGGATCGCGGCCACGGCCACGTCCTTGGCGCCCGCCAGAGGGACCGCCGCCGCCGTCTCTACCACCACCACCACCTCCTCCTCCGCCGCCGCCTCTCCTCTCGTTTTCATATGATGGCCTGTAGTCAAAGCCGGACATGTTGACCACTCTTGCGTCCCTCCGCACGTCCTTGGACAAGGAGTTGGCGTGCTCTGCGAGTTGATGGGCCTTCAGGTCCATCTCCGACTCGAAAACAACAAACTTCTTCTCTAGACATTCTTTGTCGAGACACGGGAAGTGGTCCTTCTCAAAGTGCTTCTCCAAGGCGTTGTAGTTGACAAAGTAATGAGGGTGTCGCGAGTCTCTCCGGTCGCAGAGGAAACATCTCTCGTGCTTCTCGCGGCAGTGGTCGAAGAGCTTATCGTCGTCGTAGAACCGGGATCCGCAGAAACCGCACAGCGGGTGACCCTTGAAGCCGGTCTGGTCTATCGCGCCGGGCCTGTCGTCGCCGTGCCTCATATGCTTCTCGAGCTCCTTGTCGGCGAAAAGCTCATGCTCGTGCGTAAACACCTTCTTGTTCCTCGTGCAGAGATCGCACATCTTCATATGGTGGGTTGAGCGGACATGCCTGTGAAGGTCTGGCCAACCCAGGCCGGCAAAGACGCAGTCTTCTGCGGGGCAGTTGTAGCGGAGTAGAACAACAGTATCGCCAACAATTTCTTCGTTGGTGTAACGAATGCCAATGTTGTTATCGAAACTCGTAATGTCGGCGTCGGTGTAGTCTTCATATCGCTTATTCGCATCTTCGGTGAACACAACAAAGGGAGAGGGTGTCTGGCCCGGAGTCAGCTCATGCAGACAATTGTAAGTGAGCTAGCTGGGAGAAGACTTACTCGGCAATGGGGGCAGTCCTTGGTCTTGTATAGAGCCCTCATACGCAGCCCGCAGATGTGGCAAGTCTTGTGATTGCAAGGCGCAATGGAGTGGAACTTGATGGGCTCGGCGCAGATGAAGCACACTTCGCCGTCGCTGCTAGCCGTGTCGTCACCCTCGGTGACGGTGCGGGTGAGCACCTTGTTGTCCGGTTTGGCTTGCGATGGTGGAGGCGCGCTCGAGACATTTTGCTGAGGTGCGGAACCAGCATTGCTGCCGCCTCTGCCACGCCCTCCTCTGCCTCTGCCGCGGGTTCCTCCTGCTCCCCCGCCTCCGCCGCCACCTCCCCCGCGACCTCGGCCACGGTTGCGGTTACCCCTGTTGGGGTTCGAGTCGCTCGTAGGCTGGGTGTCGGCCATCGGAACAGTTGTCTCTCGCTCAGATAGTGGGACTAAGAGCAGAAAGGAGCGCTCGTCCAGTGAATGGGACAGCTGAGTCGAAACGGGCTGGCTGGATGTCTTCGATCTGCTGATACTTTGATGCGCGAAATCAACCTTGAGCTCGACAGCGGTGATTTTGGTGATTTTGGTGTAAGGGCAACTCCAGTTGGGAGCTGTAAGATGACCAAGTCGGGTGTGCCTTGTATTTGTAGAATAGGTAAGTGCGTAAGTCGAGAGTGAGGAGGAGCAGGGTACAGCAGGACAGGCCGGTGAATATTATCAATCGCGGCGAAGACCGAGGGAGGTCAAAAATAATGATTATGTGTGGCTCCCTCCGTTACCAGAGGACCGCGGGTGGGTTGGACCAGCGCTGGCATTGGTGGATGCGAAGGAATTCATGGCGGGGTCCAGCAAAAAAAAGTCCCCTGCGCTTACATCCTCGCTGCTCGGGGGGAGCAGCTGATGGGCACTGGGGTTTCTTCCTCTCTCGGTGTGCGTCATCCACCCCCCGTTGCTGCTGGCACCACCAGCCAGCACTGCACGTGAAGCTTCATTTGCGGCTCCTGATTACATAACTTGGTGCGCCGGTAGCGGTGGCGATTGCATTCTCAGGTGAGGAAGCAAGTATCTGGGTAGGCAGTGTAGTTCGTTACCTAAGTACGGATAGAGCTTCAAAAGAGTCACCGGGGCCGGGCTGAATGCGGCTGCGCGCCCAGCGACGCTTTCCCCCGACCTTTTTACGATTGGAAATCGACTTGAAAGTCGGCAGCGTGAGTCATCTTTTTTTCTTCTTCTTCTTCTTCTTCTTCTTCTTCTTCTTCTTCTTCTTCTTCTTCTTCTTTCCTTTCCCCAATCTCCCGATAACATTGCTGTTTCTTCTGGAAGCTGCTGTCATGGATGCACATACATACATATTAGAAAATGGGTACCTACCGCTGTGCTGCCTTACCACAAACCTGTGAAGGTTGCAACCGCTGGCATTGCGTCACTGGGTATTTGTTCGAGCGATATGATGCTAATCAAGTGCGTTTAAAAAGGACTAGTGTCGGCCTATTCCAAAGACCAAGCTACCCCAGTCTCTCGTCCTTTGGGCCAAGCCTGCAGTTTCCATGGCGGCAATGCTCTACTCTGTAGGCAGCCAGCCAGCATGACCGGATATGTAAAGATGCCATGAAAGATGCCATGCTGACCACAGATCCATCCTCGTCTACTGATGTCTTGCCACGTCTCCATCTGCCTCCATTCACCATCATATTCCCGGATCCCCCAACCCCCCGGAAACTTTGCTGATTGCCTTTCCCAAGCCAGAAAGACGCCATTGCCTAAATCGCCCCGCTAGTTTGCACCGAATATGGACCTTATTGGCTATCTTCTCTACTGCTCCTCGACCGGATAGAGGTGGGCGCCAATCATCTTGTTCATCTGGAACATGTCCACCTTGGGTTGCTTGAAAATGGCATGCATCTTATCGTCAGCTAAAGTGTCGTTTGTTATCAGGGTCCTGGAGGTCATTCCCCTTGATGTGCTCCCAGAGCTTCTTGACGACCTGAGGACGGGATAGCTTGGCGGGGTTAGCAAATGACTTCAGCCCGGCATGCGGGCGGGGGAGAGTACCCGACGGTGGCGGGAACGTACCTGAGACTCGCCGAGCAGCTCCGCCAGCGGCTCGCTCAAGTTGAACGGTTTCTGGAAACCACCGCCGGCCTTGCGCTTCGGCGGCTCCCCACTGTCGTCAACGTCGCTGTCGTCAACCTTCTTGTCGCTCTTCTTCCGTGGCGCCTTCTTCTTCTTGGTCACTTTGCTTGTCGCGCCATTGCCGCCGCGCGTTGTCCGCCCTCTGGCCATTCTGTTCTCCTGCGCCTGGAGCTCAGCAGCGAGCTTGGCATCCGCGTCCTCGGACGAGTCCTCGCGCTTCTGCCTTTTCCTGGCAGGCGCGACGGACACTTGGATCTCGCCATGCCCATCATCTTCATCGTGACCGTTCGCTTCTCTCTTGGGGGCGGGGCTCGCGGAGTAGGAATCGGCAAGGGGGGCAGCGTCCCCCGATCCAGAGATGGCGTCGAAACGCTCTTCTATGAGTGCCTTGATTGCGTGCTGTACCGAGTTCAGTCAGCATCAGTTTTTACGCAAGTGCCGCAGTCAATCGACAGCAGCGGAGGTACAGGGTGACGAAGGGATTGTACTTTTTGGTCGCTCAAGTCCTTGCCACCGAGAGCTTTCTCCAACCCCAGACGGATCTTCTTGCGGGTGATGGTGGTCAGGTCTGCAGTCGCAAGAATGCCATCGATGATGGAGGTGTAGTTATTTTCCTCTTCCGAGCTTACTGCGCAGATGGCGTTAGCAGTGGCATACGAAGGGGGACAGCAAAGGCCAAAAGTTGAGAGGAAGACCGTACGAGGAAGAGACATGGCGGGCGGTGGTTAAATGATATACTCATAGACAGACAAGTGATGGCTAGGTAAGTCCAAGATTATTCCGGTTCGCCCGACAGTATGAGTGCACGGTCGGCCGAGGTGTTGTCGATCGATCGGAAAGGTTCCAGACCTCGGCGTATGGAGGTGGCAGGAAGACGCGGAGAGAATAGAAGGAAGGATGAGAAGAGTCGGGGGGTGAAGTTTGCTCGGCCTCGAATCAGAGCATGTCTCTTGCAGCAATCGGGAAGAAGGCGCGATGGGCGTAGAAGTCTAGAAAGAAAGTTCAAAGTGGAAGGGCGACAGCACGATCCGCGCCTCTGGTCGTATCGCGGCGGCGGAGTGCATCAAACGCGCCGACGCACACGCACCCACACAAGGCTGAAAGAGGACCGGAGGACGATCTCGGGTGGGGCGTGGATGCCAAGGCGGGAGACGCGAAGAGGAAAGTGACGATGGGACCCCGATGGTGTTGAACCGGGCAGGTCTGAGTTTTACAAAGGTAGATTGGAAGCAATGTCGGAATCGAGAGACGGGCTTTGTTTCTTCCCAGATGCGACAGGTTGAAAGAGGACCAGGAGAGAAAGAGGGGTGATGCGATCGAGTGGTCCGGACGAATGTGAGGCTCACACTTTCCAATGTTTGGGTTGTTGTTTAGTACCTCTGGTGTGGCAGGCGGTCCGCTCTACCTTGCCTTAGCAACTAGACCCGACGAATGGAGAGCCCAGAGGTTGTGTGTGCGTGCGCGCGTGTGGCTGAAGGCCGGAAGGGAAAGTCCTCAGAGGGAAAAAAAAAAAGAAAGAAAGAGTGGGCCACTGGTCTTGCATTAGACGTTGGCTCGTGCTTCTATTCCAGTCCACCATGACCCCGAGCCAATCAAACTGCCGAATTGGTTGGCTGACGAGCATCACGTGGCTTGACTTGGACAGCTGGGCAAGTACAGTCAGTTGGAGAAGCCTTCACTCCTGCATTGTTGGATCTCTGTCAAGACGGAATTTCTTCAATTGCGATTGTATGTGTGGCGGGAACAGTACTAGTCTGACTCTTTGCCATTTCGTGCATTGCCTGGATCGATGTAGTGGTTCTGTAAAGCGTCTCCAGCCAAGACTGGGGCATAACATGGAGATGGGACTATATTGATGCGACACAGTCAAACACGAGGCTAAATCACCTTTCCTAATGATGCTGCGCACCAATAACATGAACTCGATCATGGGATGAGGATTTTTGATGGGAAAGAAACGGGAAATTGTTGCTGCATGGCTCGGGTTTTGCAAGCGTACGGAGTACAGAGTACTCCATGCGGAGTACAGGTACGGATACATGGCCGGCAAAGGGGAAATAAGGAGTACGTACAGACCCGGCCGGCATCAGCTGTCAGCACCTTGACCTTTCGGTCGGATTGGTACCTACTTCCCTTTCGGTGTAATGGTCCAATCACGTGGCTTTCGTCCCGTGAACTGAGTACCTAAGTCAACCCATTCCAGATTGATAAAAAAATAAAAATAAAAAGAGAGAGAAAAGACAACGCCACGGCACTCCACTATTTTTGGTTAGCTTCGGGTCGATGGACCCTCGGGTTCCCCGTTGGCCATGGGCAGTGTGATCTTTACTGGGCCGTCGGTTTGCCATCTGCAGATACCACTGACGTCTACGTCTGCCAGCTCGCTCGTCTCTCATCATCGGTCCGAGTCTCTTATTGAACCTCAAGTCTCTCGTTAATCCTTATTCATATATCTAACTTCAACCCCTCGGTTTCAAGGGATAGCAACACAATGCTCAATCCATTTTCAATCTTTACGCAGGCCTTTCCGCCACGGCCGCAGTTCACCGAGACGGAGATTCCCGATCTCTCCGGGAGGGTCAGTTGACCATTCCTGCAGCTGTCCTTGAGGTCAACTACCTAGGTACACATTGCTCATGCCTCACAGGTCTGCCTAGTAACCGGGGCAAACACGGGGGTTGGCAAAGAAGTCGCGCAGATTCTCTTCTCGAAAAATGCCACCGTCTACATCACTTCCCGCTCCGAAGACAAGGGCCGCGCCGCCATCCTCTCCATCAAGGAAGCCGTGCCCAACTCGACCGGAAAGCTGGACATCCTGACTCTGGACCTGGCTGACCTCACCACCATCAAGCCCGCAGTCGATGTCTTCCTGGCCAAAGAGTCTCAGCTCCATCTTCTCATTAACAATGCCGGCGTCATGATGCCACCCCAGGGCAGCAAGACCGTCCAGGGCTATGAGCTGCAACTGGGAACGAATTGCGTTGGCCCCTTCCTCCTCACCCAGTTTCTCACGCCAACGCTGGTGCAGACGGCTAAGGCGGCACCCGAGGGCAGTGTTCGTGTTGTCTGGGTTTCTAGCTCTGCTGCTGAGCTTCTGTCGCCTTACCCCGCAATTGAGATCGACAACCTCGACTACTCCAAGAGGGACAGAATCAAGGAGCTCAAGTACGGAATCAGCAAGGCCGGCAACTACTTCCACTCCACAGAGTTTGCTAAGCGGCACAAAGCCGACGGTGTAATTAGTCTGGTACGCCTCATGTGAAGCCCCACATGCTCCAATTGACACTTACATATGCAGGCCCTGAACCCCGGAAACCTCTCTTCGGAGCTGGACCGCCACATCACCGCCCTCATTCCGACATTGTTCAGAAAAGCCACCACATACCCCGCCGTTTACGGCGCATACACCGAGCTCTTCGCAGCGCTCTCTCCAGAGGTGACAATCGAAAAGACGGGTGGCTGGGGTGAGTTGAATTGAACTTGTGCTACTTGTCGCAGACTTCCCCCCGCTAATATTCAACTCTCAGTTGTTCCTTGGGGTCGATTTTACGACATCAGGGAAGACCTCGTGCTGAGCTCCAAGTCTCGTGAAGAAGGCGGAACTGGGCTTGCCGAAGACTTCTGGAAGTGGACGGACGATCAAGTGAAGAAGTATCTTTGACAGGCAGTCTCTTCTTCGAATGCCTAGTAAAGACAGCGTATTATCATGCCAAACATAATGTTCACAGTTTCACTTCTCCCGACGTGGCTAGTGTGTCATGAGCTATCCAAGATATCTGGCATAAAGCCAACAATTGTAAGTCAATGGTTCTCTCATATGATGAGCGTGACCGGGTTAGTGGAACCCTCTTCTTTTAGGTTAAAGAGTATATTCAGGACTGAATCCGGTCGGCACCGTGGCCTGTCTTATGTGCAATAAAGATATGTACAACAGAAGTGATCTCTCTTGTCAAAGTCCAAGCTTCAACACGGCTTCAAAACAGTTTACTGCTGGCATCCAGTTCATTGACGACCAGACCGCTTAGTTGGGCTTCTGGTGGTTGCGGCGGCGGCGGCGGCGGCAAGGGGGCTTGGCGCTGGGGGTTGCAGCAGGAGCAGAACTGGGGCTAGCGGCAGGGGCAGAGGGCTTCTGGGAGACGACGGGAGCAGAAGAGGAGACAGGGGCGACGCTGGTGGCGGGAGCGGCCGTGGTGGTAGGGGCAGCGGTGGAAGTAGGGGCGGCAGTGGCGGGAGCCGAGGAGTCAACGGGGGCAGCAGAGGAGACGGGGGCGGAGGAGCCGGAGTCGGCAGAGCCGGAGCCGACGGACGTGGTAAGCTTGCCGTTCTCAATGTAGACGCCGGAGAAGTAGAAGTCCTCGTCCTGATTGGGGTAGCCGTCTCTGGGGAGCTCGAGAACACCGACGTGCCAGTCGGCACCGTTGCTGGAGGCAGGGGCGGCGACGGGGGCGACGACCTGGGTCAGAGCCGCGGAGCCGGTGGAGTGCCAGAAACCGACGGAGCCGGCATCAAAGTCGATCTCGTAAGCAACGTTATGCCAGACGTCGGCGTCCCAGTTGACGCTCCACTCGGTCTTGCCGTTGACGACCCAGCGCAGGAGGGGGTCCTCAGTGCCAGTAGCGCCGCTCTGCCAGCCCGACTTCATCTCGACAAAGTGGCTCTCGAAGAAGGCGATCTGGTGCTCCTTGTTGAGGGAGGGGGCGTTGGTGTCAGAGCGCTTCAGGGAGAAGTGGTAGTAGACCTTGCCCTTTGCAATGGCTGCCGATGTCTGGGGGATCAACTCGGTGCGGCGCATGTTCTGGCCGTTCCAGAAGGAGGTGCTGGTCAGGGAGATCTTGGCGCCCTGCTTGGAGGCTGCGTCGGCCGGGTTTTTGAAATCCTTTGATAGATCAACGTACTCTGTCGTCTTGCCGGACCCGTGGATGTAGTACTGGTAGGAGCCGACGGGGGTGCCGAAGGACCACTTGTCGAGGTCGGTGGACGAAGTCATGTCGTTGAAACGACCATCCCAGAGGATCTCGCACTGGGCGCGGGCAGCCAGCAGAGCCGCGCTGGCGATGCTCCAAGTAAACTTCATTTTCGCGGGCTTTGGCGGGCTGTCGTGTAAGACTTATGCTGTAGTTGCTGGTGTAAGAAGATTGTATGCCTAAAACCGACCGGGCAGTTTAGGAAAAAGCTCGAGTTCGAGGGTTGGAATGAATGAAAGGTCTTGAGAAAGAGAGGACGCAGGTTCCAGCAATCGATGCCTTGGCCTTGCTTTAGTGTGTGATAAAAACGAATGTAGCTAAGCTCAAGAGCCGAGAAGAGGGAAGGGTTTGTTAGCAACTGCTAGGCAGCCTGGGTCTTTATGTAAGGGGAGGCTTTGGGGGTATGGGACGCATAACACATGGATTCCGTCCTCGCTCCCGTGATGCCAGCAAAAGGCGATGTCCCTGCAGGCCTAGCTGCGAGAGATAGAGTAGAAGGCCGGCCGCTTTGGGTTTCGCGTCAACATTTCTTGGCGCAGGACTTTAGCAGGAGCCTGCCATTTGCGTGTTAGATGGGTCCGTAAGCGTTAGATTGTGGATATGTATCCGTACCTTGCTTCAGGTGAGGCCATGGCTGATGAGGCCACTCCATCTCAGCACATGAACGGGGTGTAGGACCCAATATTGCAGTGGCAAGGGAGAATTATCTCACCAGCGGAGTCTGTAGTGAGAGAAGTCAGGCAATTTGGCAACGGAAACTAGACCAGGTTTAGACCAAGGGACAAATACAAGATGATTCTATCCCAAAGTGACACAGGTACACAATGGTTGTCTAATACAATCGGGGAAAAAAACACGGCATAAGTATCATGTCCGATACTCATCACAATAGGCCGGGTCGGTCTGGACTTGGTTCACTGAAAGCTTACCCAATGTATCCGTACACAGTAGAGGCAAAGAAGGTGGGGCACAGGAGAACCAGGGTGAGAGAGCGAACCAACAAACAGGCCGGAAGAGAAATAACAGGCGACCGGCGGGCGCTTGATGTTGATGAAGTACGAGTCCACACCTCGTGTGTACATAGTGAATATTGTATAAGGTAAATGAAAACGCAGGGGTCATAAACTGACAGCGTCTAAGGGCGAACGAAGCTTTCTGCAGCTGGGAGATTTCATGCGGAGCTTGGAATGGGCCCGCTATTCCCGATCGAGCATGTCTCTCAAACACAGCAAACGCCCCCTTTTCGACACGACCAGGTCCTCCATTCCTGGCCGTCGACTGTCATGGCGCGAGTTCGTCCCCCCAAATGATAAATCACTTTCCAGGAGACAGGGAAGCCACCCGATACCAAGCTATTCTGTTGGTGGGCTGTCAGCGCGCCGAGCCGGGCCGGCGAAGACGTAACCCGTGGCATCAGACCCCCGACCGATGACGCAACCTGGTACAGCTGAGATTCTGTTATATCGTCGGTTATTGCTCAAGGACTGAGGCGGGAGATCGCCCGCCGAGACGAACATTTCCCCGGTCCGTGACTCCGCTATTCCCACCGTTTGCCGTGGCTCTCGAGTCCGGTTCGATAGTTAACCATCCAGCACGCCTTGATGGCTGGTCATGACCGAAGATATTCGCAAACGCTCTTCCCCCAACGTGCGGCCCCTTTATAAACCCACATGCCCGGCGCATTGCCATACTTCAAGCCCTCTATGGCGTCTGCTAGCTGTAGTCCGTACCCCTCGTTCTTAATCTGTTCTATCGGCGTCAAATAGGTCTTGAAGGAGAACAGAATCGCGCCAGTCTCCGGAAGTCTTGTCAGCGTCTGCAACTCCTGGCGCAAACAAGCCTACAGGTTGTGAGTGCCCGTTCGCCAGGACATGCTAGTAAGGGGAGACTGGGAAATCTACCTTGCTAATGTCAACCTCTTCGTCTTCCTCCACACTGTCGCCATTGTAGATGTGCAAGTCACTCGGACTGAATAATTTATCGTGGGTTGAGACAGACCACTGCTTCCTTTATCAGCACTTCCCTCCTCGCTCATACGGAGATCGAGGCATGACTGAACTCACATTCAGCCTTTTGACGCTCTTCCCCACCTGCAATCGACTGAAGAAACGCTCCATACTTGCCCCTATCTTGTCATATGACGGCACTGGTCGGTGTATATCCTTCATGAGCTTCCCCAGCTTATCGGAAGGATCAAATCCAGCTGGGTGGCAGCAAACGAACGCAACCGCGCGATGGCCTTCAGGAGTTTCGACTAGTAGGAAAATGTCGTCTTCCACGGTTTCCCCGAGGGCCTGGAGTGCAATGTCCGGGTCTTCTGGTGGAGTTGTGGGCAAGGAAATGTTGGTGATATGGTTCTGAAAGATGGCCCCGTCTTCGGAGAGGGAGAACATGGTCGGGTAGCGCGTTGGCAAATATTCGGAGAGCAGATAAGTCCAAGTCTCATGAAGAGCCGGGATACCTTCCGGCACTGCGCCAGCAACCTTTGACGTATTTTCCTTCAAAATCCTCCGACGATTTGTAACTCGATCCAAGTAGGCTTTGTCAAAAATGATGAGATCTTCAGGCGCACTTGCCTGGATGGCTACGATGGGTTCTGTAAGTCACCATACATGAGAATAGGCATTTCAACTTTCAACCTACCCATCGTGATGTGGTAGACGGGCTTGAAAGACCGGTAATTGGTTGGGTCATTTTGTCGCCAATCGAATTCGCTCAGAGGCTCAATATCGAGTCTAGACGGCTTCTCTTGGATGGTTCTTGGGGATGATGGCATCTGCAACACGCATCAGACAAACGCAATATCTACCTAAAGTGAGGGGGCTAACCTTCAGGGCATATCGCCACCTCCGTCTCCATACAGATAGCAGCACGATGGCCACGGCCACAGCTGCAGCCACGGCAAGATACATCGTGCTGAGTACAGAATCCGAGAACTTCTTGTTGCAAAAGATTCAAGACCTGAGACGACACGGGACAAGACGAGACGAGATTCTACGGCTTGAGGCTCGTCGACAACGTGAATCGAGTCGGGGGCCGGTTTCAAACAAGGAGAGGGGCCCTGATATGTGCCGCCATCCAAAGCAGACCGTTATCGGAGCAGTAGATCGGCTTGCGTATCAGTTTCTGTCGAGTAACAGTTCCGGGCAGGAAGCTAAAGACGGTGCTGTGAATGACGATTCCTACTTTGGGCAATGTATTGAGATTACGGGGTAATCACTCCGATGGAATGGGCCATTAACTGATGAGGTGCAATGCACTTGTATGGAAATACTGTGAATGTCTGGCATGAATATCATACCTTGCGCTCCGCATGGCACACACATACGCGTGGTAGATCTGCTCGCGTGGGGCCATGCCTTATCAGGCCTTGCTCACGAGGAGGAAGCTTTCCCCGCACGCTGCGCTGGTCACCAGCAAGGAAATGATTTCAGTTTTGTCCCGTGATACGGCAACGTGGACACCCGGTGACGGATCGTTGAGTAGTCTATACGTAACGAGGAAGCCCATCGCACGGTATTTGTATGATACGGATTTTCTCCGCCCGTTTTATCAAACTGTCTGGTCCGGTACAGATGTTTGGTTCTGAGTGAGTAGTAGAGATGTCGATAGAACAGAAGATG
The DNA here is from genome assembly GCF_000149035.1 of Colletotrichum graminicola M1.001. Classification (NCBI taxonomy): domain Eukaryota; kingdom Fungi; phylum Ascomycota; class Sordariomycetes; order Glomerellales; family Glomerellaceae; genus Colletotrichum; species Colletotrichum graminicola. Next base: position 133,781 of record NW_007361069.1, read on the forward strand.
ACGAAGCTGTGCTACCTGGCCAAGCAAGTGCTCGATGTTTTATGCAGAGACTCATCGGAAGCTTGCTGGGCTACATGCAGATGCACCAATATAAACATGCTATCCGTACATTGCCTTTGGTTTGTAGCAGAACCAGATCTCTAGCGTCAATAATAGCGTCCACCAATACTCGGTAAATACTACGGAGTGGATGTCTGAATTTCCCCCCGCAATCGGAGAGGGATAACACGGGTGAGATAAGATAAGAAAGATACAGCCCGGTTCCTTCCAATAAGCGATCAGACAAGCTGATAATGCCCCCCCCTTGACAACCCGAGAGTACCGTGCGCGCTGGCCCGTGCAGGCTTGAGTTGACAATGGATACGGAGGTGCATTTCAAAAAACCATGCCCAACTGCCCAGAGCAACCCCGGCCAGTAGGACCCACTTAATATATATCCAACCAATCAGAAAGGCTAGATTAATCCACCCACTTTCCTCTCTACAGGGGCCAAAAGGGGCCAAAGCAAGGCAATCCTTAATAACAACAATAATAATAATAACAACAACAACAACAACACCACTTTTTCCCCTTTAACTATTACAACTATAGCGTGCGTTAACCCTTCTTTACGGGCAGTTATTCTTACCCTTTAGAGCCGTCTTAGAGGTAAATTAGCTAATAAAGTAGCCTAAGGCCTAAGGTTATTAAAGCGTATAGTTAATAATATACTCTAATAAGTAAAAAAGTAAGGCTTTAATCTAACTGCTCCTACCTTCTCTTTATAACCTAAATATATTAATAATACCCCCTAGACTAGCTAACTAAAGAAGGCTACACCTATAGTAGCTAAGCTTGTTATTAAGAAGGTCTGCTATAACTAATATAGTAAGGAAAAGACGTATACTAATATTACTAGTAAGCTCTAAAGTAAGCTAGATATAGATATCTTAGCTATAATAGTCTACTATATCCTTTAGTAAGCTAGCTTTAAAAAATCTAAACTAATAAGGAAGCCTAGCTTAATAGCTTAAATAAAGCAAGAGAGGCTTTCTTAGTACCTTATATATTACTACTAGTTACTTAAAGATTAAAAGAAGGTTATTTAGTCTAATAAGACCTTAGTAGTCTTAGGCTATTACTATAGTAGCTACTATCTATAGTAATAAGTATATAAGGCTTATATAAAGTTATATATTTATACTTAATAAAAAAGATATTCTAAGTTTATATTTTAACGCTACTTTATATATAATAAAAAAGGCCTTTCTTACTACTAGTTACCTAAGTTAGTAGTAATACAGCAGACTACTAATACTAAGGTTATAAAGATAAATACTACACTAAAGCTAGTTAAGTGTCTTAAATAAGAGTTAGAGAGAGAGATAAGTAGGCTTTAGCTTTAGTAGCTCCCTAGCTATAAACTAACTTTTTACTAGAATAAGTTATAAGGGGGTTAGCCTAGTTACCCTTTATAAGGCTATATATAGTGTATTTTAGGCACTTAGTGCCTAAACTAATTAATCTTTTAGTAATACTAGAATAGTCTATTAATAGGCGTAGCACACTACCTATACTTTTATAATTATTTAAGCACTAAGTAGGTCTTCTAGCTATTAATAAGGGCTAGGTTTAAATCCTACCTGTTAAGACTCTCTTTAGTATAGGCCTTAAGGGGCTAGAAGGTTATTAATTAGTAGATTAGTTAGCTAGGCATAAATAAGGGGCAGCTTACGTTAGGCTTAGAGGGACTAATATGTAATAGGTAAGCCTAGCGCTAGCTAAGGGTCCCCTAGCTGTCGCTAGGTGCTAGGCGCCTAGGGCCTTTAGGGTTAACATAACCTTATGCTCTAGCGTATAGTTACTAGCGCTAGTGCATATAGGCCTAAAGCAACTCAGGACGTGTTATATTAGAAAGGGGGTAATTATAAGGGGGTTAGCCTAGTTACCCTTTATAAGGCTATATATAGTGTATTTTAAGCACTTAGTACCTAAACTAATTAATCTTTTAGTAATACTAAAATAGTCTATTAACAGGCGTAGCATACTACTTATACCTTTATATAAGTATACTAGTAAGTTAGTTTATAAGAGTAAGGGAGGAATTAACTAGTACTAGTACTAGAAGGAGATTTTTCTACTAAAGCTCTTTCTATTTATACTTAAAGAGTGCCTACTAGGCACTATTATCTAAGAGGATAAGGCACCTTCTTATAATTACTACTTTATCTACTAGACGTACGCTACTTATTACGTTAAAAAGCTCTACTAGTGTAGTAATAGCCCTAATCTTAACCCTATTAAGCCTTACTAGCCCTAGATAAAGCGATTTATAATAAGGAAGGGTGCCCTAGTTAACTAGGCTACAGCTAAAAAAGTATAGTAATAGTGCTAGCAGGCCTTACCTTAAGAGTAAATCTAGGCCTAGATAGAGAGGCTGCTGGCCTATATTAAGGCTATTATTACTCTTAATAGTAGTAACAAATATAAAGAGGGGCGTTATACTAGTAGATATCGATTAGAAGTTCCAGGCGGGCATCGTTAAAATGTTAGTGGCAATTTATTTAGGTGGCAACCCCTGCAATTATCCTTGTTAACTGACATGGGGTGGTCTTGGCATTTCTGGCATGGTGATTTGAAACGCACCTCCGTACAGTTATAGCCAATAGATAAGGGTATAGATAGAGGGGAAAAGGGGAAACAGAGGCAAAAAGGGATAGTCTTGGCCTATCCCAACCTAGAGCGCAGCAGAGGAAGCAGGGTCGGATAGACCATTCTAACCCTCCCTAGTAGAGCTATTTTAGAATTACCTAAAGAAAAAGTTAACAAAAGCTAGGGTTAAACCTAGAGCCTTTAGATTATTAGGAGTACTACTTACTGCTAGACTATATAGAGCGAGAAGAACAAAAATTCTTGTTTAATTTGGAGCTATAGACCTTTATGACGTGTGTGCGCGTATCTATTGGTTAGAGCCTTATCACCTACTCCACTGTCAGCTTAACTGTGCACGGGCCCCTATTGGTTATTGTGCACGGTACTCTCGGGTTGTCAGGGGGGGGGCATTATCAGCTTGTCTGTAGACTCCTTCCAATAGAGCTGACTCGGGAGCGTACCACTCACTAGAGCTATGTAATCACGCAAGCGTGAGCTCCTCATTCGGCTCCACGCTCTCACCATCCATGTCGTCGACCAGTTACAACGCCGAATTCGCACCGAAGGGAACGATCGCAGCCTGTGTGCCCCTCCAGTTGGCCCAAAGCTCACATTCTGACGGCGATGTCTGCACTTTACGGATAGTTGTGAAACACCGGCCGATAATCCACCCGGGCCATCTGCCACCTTCTTCATTGGGCAAAGGGCTCGGCCAAGCAACCTCATCCTTCGGGGGGGCTGGATTCCCAACCTTGATTTAATAACCTTCTTGCCAGAACCTTGACTTTTTCTTTTTTTTTTTTTTTCTGGTTTCTCGTCCTAATCCATTCGACCATCGCCGAGTTGTTGTCAGAATGGAGTCGGAGAAGAGCGGCTTTCTGCCGCCATACAGCGCCGCAGTCGTTCCGTCGCATTCGGGTCCACGCCGCTCAGCATCCCAACCCAAGCGATGGTTGCGCCCCAGCCGCAGCATGAAGCTGATCGTCGCATGTCTTGCATTCATCGCTTTTGCTCAGTGGAAGCAGCTGTCTCTGCTGCCCGCTCGCCAACCGTCGAGTAATTTGTCCATGGACCGCCTGCAACAGGACCTGGCAACTTGCGCCAAGCTGCGACACAAGCCGCAAGACCCAATTGGTCTTGGCCGCAAGAAGAACGCCCGTTATGTTGACGGTCAGCGTCCGACGCTCATTCGAAATGCCACGATCTGGGTTGGCGAGGCCGCCGAGGGAACGTCCCCGGAAGATGCGCGCGCTGGCAAAGGATACTCGTGGATCACCGCCGACGTTCTTGTCGACTACGGTCTCATCCAGAAGGTCGAGGCCGACATCTCACTCGATTCTCTTCCCAAGAACACCCAGGTCTGGGATGCTAAGGGCCGCCAGCTGACCAGCGGCATCATCGACATGCACTCTCACGCCGGCGTTAACTCCCTGCCCGAGCTCAATGGCAACCAAGATGTCAACGAAATGGCAGATGATATTACCCCGTACGTCCGTTCGATAGATGGCATCAACCCGCTCGACCCACAGATCCAGGTCATCAAGTCCGGCGGTGTCACCACGTCGCTGGTTTTGCCCGGCTCTGGCAACAATATGGGAGGCGAAGCCTATGTCATCAAGCATGCCGTCGGCAAGGCCGACGGCCGCACCGAGTTCTCGGCAGAGGATATGTTGGCCGACCCTGACCGCAACTGGCGCTACATGAAGATGGCCTGTGGCGAGAACCCAAAGCGTGTTTACGGGAAGGTTGGCCACAGCCCTTTTTCTCGTCTTGGCGAGAGTTGGGAATTTCGCCATGCGTTTGAGCAAGCCGCAAAGCTCGTGCGAGACCAGGACGACTGGTGCGACGCCGCAGACAAGTTCGGTGTTGGAAGCCATACCTCGTATCTGCCGCAGGACCTCAAGTGGGAGAGCCTCAGCGCTGCGTTGCGCGGCCAAGTGCACATCAACACCCACTGCTACACGATTCCGGATTTGGAGGCATTCGTCGACCACACCAACGAATTCAAGTTCCCCGTGCGGGCGTTCCACCACGCTCACCAAACGTTTTTGGTTCCCGAGGTAGGCTTGGGCGTTACTTGACCCTACTGCACTGGCAGCTAATGCGAAATGTAGATCCTGAAGCGTGTTTGGGGTGGCCGCCCGCCCGCCTCTGCGCTGTTCGCCGACAACATGTACTACAAGTCCGAATCATATATCGGCTCCGAGTACGCTGGCAAGATCCTTTGGGAGAACGGCCTCACTCCTGTCTACGTCAGCGACAACCCTGTTCTCAACGCGCAGCACGTCCTTTTCGAGGCTGCCAAGGCTTACAGATACGGTCTCCCTTACCATGTCGCCCTGTCTAGTGTGACATCTGCGCCTGCCGAATTGCTTGGTCTTGGCCAGCGCATCGGCAAGATCAAGCCCGGATTTGACGCCGATATTGCTGTCTGGGATAGTGATCCTTTGAGTGTCGGCGCAGCGCCTGTGCAGGTCTGGATTGACGGTGCGGCCCAGTTCTCTGACCCATTTGAGCTGGAAAAGCCCCTTACCGGACCCATCTCCCCCGACTTGAGGCTAGCAAACATCACCGAGGAGACCTTGGATCTTAAGGAAGTCGTTTTCACTGGCGTCTCCAACGTCTGGCTCTCCAGCAAGAGTGTTCTCTCGACTGGCGACGAGACTGTCAACGTCGTCTTCGCCAACGGCGCTATTAAGTGCATTGGTGCCTGCAGTGAAGAAGTTGCAGCCGCCAAGTCTGCATCGAAGAGCGTCATTAACTTGACCAACGGCCACGTCACTGAGTCTTTTACTGCCTTTGGCTCTCTTATTGGCCTCAACGAGATTGATGCCGAGGAAGACACTGACAACGGCCGTAACCCTACCGGATTCAGCAGAGCGATCGATGGTCTTGTGCTCGACAACAAGAAGCTGCACACGGCCAAGCGATACGGTGTCACCAAGGCCATTTCTGCGCCCAAGTTCACCGGTGGTTTGACACACTCGGGCACTAGTGTCGGTTTCATCACAGATGCTTTGCATGGTCTCGAAAAGGGCGCGGTATGGAGCGAGGATGTTGCAGTCCATCGAACGTTGACATTGGCTGCCAAGCGAGGCGATAACCCCTCCATCTCCAGTGCTGTCGGGGCACTCCGACACAGCCTCCTGGAGGCGGTTGCAACAAACGACACCGGTTCGGACCCATACTCGGAAGCTGCCTATCTCAAGAAGGTTGTCAACGGGGAGCTTCCCCTGGTCCTGACGATAAACAGTGCCGATACGATTGCGAATGTGCTAAGGGTCAAGGCGACTGTCGAGGAGGCTCTCGCTGCGAAGAGCCAATCCACGAAATCACCCAAGCTTCGTGTCGCCATCATCGGAGGCGCAGAGTCTCATCTCGTTGCTTCTGAGCTGGCGTCCGCCGGCGTTGGTGTCGTCCTTGCACCGTTCCAGTCGTTCTCGTATACCTGGGACCAGAGGCGTTCGTTGACCGGCGCTCCTCTCACAAACGGCACCGCCATTGACACTCTCCTCGATGCTGGGGTTCTGACTGCCATTGGACTAGAAGAGGACTGGCTTGTCCGTGACCTAGGACTTCTTGCTGGCATTGCGCAAAAGAATGGAAACGGTCGACTGAGTGAGAAAAAGGCGCTGGACTTGGTTTCCTCCAACATCTACGAGATCCTTGGCATCAAAGAGCCGGAGTCCGGGAATGGTCGTCACTTTGTTGTACATGAGGGCAGCCCCCTTAGTATTGAAGGAAGAATCCGCGCGGTTGGTAGCGGCCGAGACACGGTGTCTGTGTTCGTGTAGTTGGTTGGTGGGGGGTATTAACGCCGGCATCACTCGGTCCAAACAGTATTGCGACTCCAAGGATCCATAATATGTACATTAAAGCGAGACTCGGGAACCGCGCGCGTTCCAAGCTCACAGTTACTGCTGATTCATCTTGCGCCTCTTCGGTATCGCAACCAAAATCACAACAGGGTTGTTCTGTTACGTGTGCTTATGGAAGCAATTGACTCCGCAATGCCCTCTCGGCTTTTGCTGCCGTTGTATTCATACTGGGGTTGCTGGACTATCGCCTTTGTTCCCGCGCGGTTATTACCAATCCCGGACGGCGAAGATGCTACGAGTATCAGGCGGTGACCAATGAGAAGGGGCCAGTGCGAAGCCAACTGAACAGGAGAATACACTAGGTAGATGCAGCTGGTGGGACCACTGCTATATTGCTATATGAGGTCTCCTGCCCCCTCCCCTCGAAACAACTTCCGAGGGCCCAATGAATAACAAGAAGATTGCACAACATTGACCATTTAACAACTAATAATAACCTCCTTAACCACGTACACTCTGCGCCGCACTTGGAACTTGGCCAGGTCTATCTTCTCACATCCACGAAAGTTTGAAACATCAGCACCCATTATGACGCGCGGTGCAGTTGTATGTATCGCTCACGGCGGAGGTATGTCTGTAGAAATACACACCTTCAAGAGTCTTCAAGATTCCCCGGCGTTTACTTACAGCATCAAGGTCCCCTGCCCGTCTTGGGAGACCCTGGCCACGCTGCCCTCAACGCCTCATTGAAAAACCGCGTGCCCAAGATTCTCAAACTCAACACACCAGAAGCCCCCAGAGCGATTGTCGTTGTCACGGCACACTGGTCTGAAGGCAAACCCACCATTTCATCGGGAGAGCGTCATGACCTTTACTATGACTACTATGGTTTCCCGCCGGAGGCGTATTCACTCAAGTACCCCGCCCCCGGATCACCAAGTGTCGCGCAGGAGGTGAAGCAAGCTCTCGAGAAGCAGGGCCTTTCACCAGTGATGGACTCACGACGCGGTATGTGATATCATGACAGCAGCCATTGGGCGTGCAGTCACGACAAGCGGGTGCGCCAACTTTGTTTCGAGGCTAATCTGCAAGATAGGCTGGGACCATGGTGTCTTTGTCCCGCTTCTCCTCATCAACCCCGCCGCCAACATTCCTGTTATCCAACTTTCCGTTCTTGCCTCGGAAGACCCCGAAGAGCACTTCCGCATGGGACGTGCCCTTGCGGCTCTACGTGATTCCAATGTTGCCATTCTCGGCTCCGGTTTCGCCTCGCTCCACAACATGGGCAAGCTACGCTCCCTGTTCATGGGAGGAGATGCATCAACCGTCAAAAGGGTCGCCAAGGAGGTCGACGAGTGGAGCAAGGATCTTACGGATGCCGTGAAGAAGGGGAAGCGCGACGACCGCGAAAAGGCGCTATCGGGCTGGCGAAACTTCTCCCACAGCTACGATATGCACCCTCCCCATGGCGGTGAGCACTTCATGCCCCTGCTGGTATGCGCCGGGGCAGCCGAAGACGAGGTTGCTGGTGTAGACAGTGCCGATTTCCATGGCGCGGACGTCAAGACGTATTATTGGGGAGATATACGTGTCTGAATAATCTAGCTACTACTGTGTACGTCTGTCTATATGCCTAATCCCAAGCGCCAAAAAGCCTTTTCCGCCCTGTTCAGAGTGTATTGTGAAAAGGATGAGATATCACACCACTGCCTGTTCATCCCATCGTACATTGATTCGTTACATCATGATTCCTCCGGTATCATGTCCCAAAACCCCATCGTTGGATGCTGATGAGAGAATACAGTCCTCCAACTTCCGTACCCTGCCGTTACCCTCTGAAATGATCCCATCTACCTATCCAATTTTTGTGTGAAAAGCAAAGTCTAGCCAGCTCTTCAAGACTAACTAGGTGGCCAAGGAAGCACTTACAACTTGCTCCCGATGCCCATGGCGTCGACGATGTGCGACTCTTTTTCCACGACCCAGCCAGTTTGCACGTAATTGGCAAGCCAGCTGACCTCACGGCCTCGGTGGCCATCGCAGTCCCGGCACCCGCGTCTTACCATCTCGAGTCCCATGACGCCATCCATGACGCCACTCTTGCCGCCCACTGTCGCCCCCAGGCCGGTCCAGCTGAGACGGCGGTTGTCCTTGCGGGAACGCCTGGTCTGCGCGTAGTTCGCCATGGCAGCCAGCTCGCGCTTCTCGGCCATGTCTCTGTCAATCATCATAATGTAGTCGAGAATGCTGTTGGGGGCGTGCGGAGAAGACGGATCGGGAAACAGAGCCGAGAGGTAGTCGGTCAGGAGCATTACCGGGCGCTGGTCAGGCACCCAGTGGCCTGAAGGTTGGGGAACCTGGTTGTGAATAACGAAGACACCGCCACAGAAGCGGCTCTCGAGCTTCTTGTGGACGGAACTGAGGACGCCCAGCTGTGCGAAAGGGTCGTTTGCGTAGGCGAAGTGCTCGATGTGGGGACCCCGCTCCTCAACGACGACAGAGCCGTCATCGAAGCGGGCCGGCTTGCGACCACTTTCGCCAACAGGCACAACGAACTCTGAAGCGGCAGCGCCGAACGTATAAATCTCCAACTTTGTGAGCTTTTCGGGCTGGATATCGGAGCAGAGGCGGGCGAGAACATTGGCGACGGGGAGAGAGCCGTTGTTGTGGGCGAGAACGGCAACGCGGTGGACAGAGGCATCCAGGAGGACCGAGCGGAGCTCGGCGTAAAGCGCCCGCGAAGCCTGCGTTTGGAGAGGAAAGCAACGCTGTATGGCTAGGAGAATCATGTCGAAAGGCAGACCGTAGGTTGCCATTTGGATACCGCTGAAGGAGCGCCCGAAAAGGCGGGCGAGACGAGGGATCGTGCATTGTGTTAGGTGGTGTGAGCTAGACGGGCATGTCAGTCGATATGCTTGCTCTTGGGGCTAGCGGCGAACCAGGAGGAGAAGAGAAGCCCACCTTGTACCCATGCCACCGATGAAGATCCACCTCTCGTTGTCGCCGTCAATGTCTGTAGTGCTGTTGCCGAACTCGTCACAGCTAACCATGATTTCGTTGCCGTTCATGAACCAACTCAGACCGAAAACTATGCTTATCGAAATTCCTAACCAGGCGGCGAAAAGAATCCCGGGAAGCACGGCGAATAGCGGAATGGCGAGTGTGATGATTCCAACCTCAACGATGGCCAAACTGAGCTGGACGACCATGTCTTTGAGATGGCTCTTGGAGAGATGTTGGCGGTGGTTGGCCATGTGGGTTCTCAGCGACGCCATCAGACCTGGCATCATCAGCCACATTTCCCGCAGATCCTCATGTAACATTGGCAATGCTGGTTTCTGCGCAAGCGGGACGGTTCCGCAGGCGCCATCAATGAGCGGCGGGATGTAAGTCACCGAAGGACCGCATGTCTTGATCGGTCCACACGTGCTCGACCTTGGTGATGTGCGTGGAGAGTTGATGGGCGATTGGTACGACGGTGATCTCGAGAGCCAAGGCATGACTGGCGACGAGACTGGAGATCTTTTTGCTGCTATGGACGGCATCGGGGCCAGGATTTCGAAAGGAACCAAAACGTGGCGGGGGCGCGTAGAGAGGATATAAGAAGAGATACGTGAGGCACTATGGAGTCGCAGAGCTTGGAACAGAGAGCAATAGGTGGATCAGTCGGGGAACGAGGGGTGAAATTGTGACCATTCACATGCAACTCGACATCTTTTAATCTTTGTTGCGTTGTTGTTGTTGATGTCTCATCGTTCAAGTCGGTTTCCCCTCTCCCTTATCATTCCTCTCGCCGCTCGGGCAATCTTGTTGCAGACACCGGCGTAGAGCGCTTGTTTAGTGGCGCATTCCGCCGCCAAATTCGCCCCTGGCCTTGACCATCTATCTAAACTATAGGCTCTAGCGTATTCGAGCCCGGTGTGAGATTTTGGATTAGGAAGTTTGTTTGGGTTCTTCCGGTTAGATTTGTTTACTTCATGCCCAAGCAGACGAATGACGCTTGTAAGTCCAAGGTTGATCAGTCGTCGTTTCCTCGAGATACAATTGGCCATGTCTCATGAATCTGAATCCATAAGTGGCGCGCCAGCGACCCCAATGAGCAGGTCTCCGTAAACCATGCAACGGATCACCAACTTTCGTCCCAAGCCCTGTCATATCTCAAAGGGCATTGATCACCGCGGCAGCCTAGGCTGTAGAGCCGGGTCAATCCCGCTACGGCTAAAAGAGTTTTGTTGGAATGTTGGGACGGACGGGGCACCGGAGCAACAGACTTTAGCTCTGTAGCCGAGAGGAGATTTCCGCACCGACAGGCTTTGTCCACCTCGTTCTTCTCCCGCTTGGATCCAGGGTTCTGGTGAGCCTCAGGGACACTAGAGCATAGAACGACGCTAGGCCTTGAGACGATATTTTCGTCCGAAGTTTAGCTCAAAGTCCCTTGCATGTGAACTTCTGACATAACGCCCGTCCGTTCTTTCTGCACCCGTGGAAGCACATTTCGAAGTCTGTAAATTTTGTTCCTCATTGGGGCCGTTATTGAGCGTCAGACTCCAGTCGTGCTTCACTCCCGCACCGCGTAATCGGGACATTCGGGAGAGACGGGCTCTCTGACACGCTAGTATGAGCTAGGTGAGTATTGACCCTCCAACAGATAAGCTGAATTGAATTTTTAGTGAGACCTTGAGCTTATCTGTAGGTCAAGTATCTGCCGGTTAGGAATGCCAGGCTAAGCCCAGAAAAGGGTGGATGGATCTTGAACCCTCGACAACGCATGTCAACGTAGTGCCGCCAACGTGATTGCGTGCATTCCTTGAGGAACCCTTCAGCACCCTTGACAACAATCTTCATTGGAGCAACCCGATGGCTGATATATCTGTCTAGAATCTGCAGATCTTCCTTCTCGCCTCAATGGCTACCGCCGACTTCAAACATGAGGCGTTCACTTAGTCGGCACACTGGTGCGAGGCACGGACTACACGTGGATGATGCTTCCGAAATCCATACAATACGCGAGGTTTTCCGTTTGAGGCTTGATGCTATGGACCTTTAATGAAACCAAAAGCATTCACTTTAGGGTTTGGTGTGTGATCAGATTTCAAGGCGGTGGCGGCGCTGCTGAGAGTTGGTCGGGCAAGCGCTCACGAGGCGTTTTATTAATCTCTATAAACAATCGCCATGAATAATGTCAACAACGTGGGGCGAAAAGACCAGTCAGCTTTAGAACACTACTGCGGAGCTAGAAAAAAGAACGCAAGTTCCCTCTGGCAACATAAGGCTTTGGAAGGAAGCTGATTAAGGCATGGCGGCTGCTTGGTGGTAGACATATATATGTTCCACTCACTTAATTATTATTCTCCGGCGATTGCCCTCAGATCCAGAAGTTAGGGGCGGTCCTTTTTTGTAGCCTTGACAGTAGTAACGGGAGACTGAAATGATTAGTGTGTGCAATCGATGCTTAATCGATCACACACGCTAACGTGTCCATTGACTTGGAAGGATAATTGGTCCTCATGGCTGACTCGCACTCCATCATTGACCATCAAGTATTTCAAAGCCATTTCCAAATGTAGTATTCTACAGTAACGTACGCGTGTGTTACTGGGGTGGCACTAGATGAAAACCCCAGCCATGAAAGCAGACATGTTTCCGTATAAGGTTGCCACCCAGAAAATACTTTGGTAAAAGCAATGCCCTTACATTACTCAAAGCCTGCATTAGGCTTTCAGCTTACACGCGAATATCTTTATGATGATCCATGCGACATTTTGAGCCGCTTGTTACAATTAGACATGCGGGACAAAACTGACCATTAATACTCAGTGCAGCAACGTACCAAATGATTGACGAGCAGAGCAAATAGCCTTGGCTTTTGTACAAGATATATCTTACATACAGACGCATTGCGCATCTTGGGGCGATATCTTTCCAGGTCATTGCTTTCAAGTTTCAACATGTGGCAGCTATTGGTTGCTAGCATCAGAGGGCCGATGGCCTTTCCAACACCATCCTAAGTTTGCCCAGCGACATATTCCAATTGCTCCTATACTTCTATCGGAGGGTTATATTGCCTCATCAGCTCATCAGAGACTATTGTAGCTAACAATTGAGCACTAAGACTAAGCAACGGGCTAATTAAGCATTCAAGTTGCCAGTTATGGCATATGCGCTTGAACCCTACTGACATGGCAAGGAGTCATCGATGGATAGACGTTTATATAAGAGTATAAGCAGGCTTAATGCTATTCAAGAGACTATATACAAGAATGCAGAGTTCGAAACTAGGCTCAGCCAGAAGCTCTTGTTTCTAAAACCATGCACCAGTCAGGACGCCATAAGTCGAAATTGCACATCTGGTGTCAGGTGAAATATATCAACAACGCTCATCGTGACGCCTGAGACCATCATCAATGGAACAAGGCTAAGCAATGGCTGCACAGTCATGACTGCTTTTAGTAGTGAGCAGAGCGGCGTTCCTTGAGGGAGCGGCGGCTCTGGCAGCCGGTGTCGGGATCAGAGGGGGCAGGCGCAGGCGCAGGGGCAGAGTCAGAACCGGAACCGGCACCGCCTGTCCAGACCTCGGGGCCGGGAATCTTGTAAGTAGAACCGTCGGTGCCGTAGACGTTGAACTTGATACCGGTGTCGGCGTAAGTGTAGCCGGTGTTGAAGTCAAACTTCTGGGGAGGAGCGTCGGAACCGGTACCAGAGACCTCGACCTGGACGCAGGAGGGGTAGAACTGGGCTCCGCGAGCCGGGTTGACGTCGAAGGTGGTATCGGCCTCGTGAAGGGCAATGATCTCCTGGCGGAGGAGGTATTTGCCGGCCTTGAGGGACGCGGGAACCGTGACGTCTCCGGACACACCCTTGTTGGCAATGAGCTTATCTGTAGCCCACTTGCCGCTGGAGAAGCCCTCTTCACCGATCTTGGTCCAGATGGGGCCAGTGCCGGCGTCCTCGGTGAAGGGAGCGATGTATGTGATGACGGGACCCTTGTGGGAAGCGTCGAGGATATCGTCACCGGGGGTGTTGTGGAACCACTCAAAGGCGACCTTGTCACCAGCGGCAAGAGGGGCAAAGTCCTTCGCAGCCTTGCCACCGTTGACGTTGCAGACGATGCTGGCGCTCTTGAGGTCCTTGACAGGGTCGTTGCTGGGGGGGCTGCGGATGTACTGCTTAGAGCCCTGGCCATTCAAAGAGCGACCATCACCAGCATTCTTGCCGTTAACGTGGATGTCGACAACCATGGTATGGGCGGAGGAGTAGCCAACGAGGGCAGCCAGAGCGGCGGCGGTGAAAGAGAAGCGCATCTTGAAAGCTGTGATGGGGGTTTTTGGCGAGAAGAAGATTGTTGGTTTAGAAGTGAATCGAGGTTGTGCTTAAGGGAGCGTGATCGAACGTCTAGTTCGTCAAAAGAGTGTATGGCACAGCCAACAAGAGAGAGACTTGGAGTACAGAGAAAGAATGACACCGATGTGATGATGGGGAAGGAAGAGAAAAGCAGGAATTGACTTGTGGGATAAAGAGGCTTTATAACATGTGTGTGTAGATAGGCTGTCTTTTCTACCCACGACAGCTCCTAAGCCATATCCGTCTGAAAGCTGCCTCGTTTGCATCTCGAATGAACTATGCCCATCTCCGGACGTGGCCCATTCCCACCGGACTCCCTGGGTCAAGGTGGGCAGCCAATCTCGGACTGCATCTTGGCTCCCCATCGCGCGGCTAGAGCTGGCGATTCCATCAGTTGCCTCGCAATCCAGCCTGTCAGAGCCCCTGTATCCCTGGCGCAGAACCTCCAGCAAATCGATCCATATTAGTTGCACAGCAATCTGCAGTATCGTACAGGTACAACTTGTCGATTAGCGCACTCGTGGAGAGCAGGGGTAGCGCTGGTATGGCATCGGATGGAGGTGCTCGTTTCGACCTTCCCTCCTGCCAAGAACTGCGGGAACGTCGCAATAAGAAACGAGGCTGATGGATTGGTGAGGTAGCATGTCAGGCCGTGTGCGGCCTAGTCGTTCGGCGGCAACCGAGGATGGGTGTAATTAATGAAGTCGTTGCGATTAAAGTGAATATGGGGATATGAAACACTTGGACAGGGCGACGGTGGATCTAGACATGTCCCCCTGCAGCGGCGCGGCTAACCAAAGCAATCCTTGGCTACCGGGGTTGAAACGTGTTGACAACCCGCCCTTTTTGGCTCTGATAAGGAGACACCCTTTGGGGGCCAATTCCAGGCCACTCTCGATAATTCCGATGGACCAAATGGCGAAGTCATTCTTTGGAGACTCGGTTCCCACCAGTGGGCCTGTCAACTTTGTGATTGGTGAGCTGAGAGAGTGAGGGCGGGAGAGAAAGATGGCAGAAGGAATGAGAGAAGGGAAAAAGACAAAAGAAAAAAAAAAAGAGGAAGGAAAGTATCAATCGCCCAGTTTCAGGTCGTTGATGCAAGACGCAACATCAGGCAGCCAGGTCTGCGAAAGAGGACCCCAGTCAGATGATAGTCAGACCAGTTCGCTCATGATTGAGAAGATAGCATCATTTGAGAGAAGAGCATTTGCAGGGCGCCCCACCCTAGGAACTTGGTGAAGTACCTGTACTGTTCAAGGGGTCCTTTAGTGTACAGTCCCCGTCGGAAAAAGGGCGTATGGATAGATTGAAAGACGGTAAGGAAGGCGAACCGAAATGAGTGCGTGGCAAACATATGCATAGTACATGTCGGAGATAGACCCGCGAATTCGTCTGCGGTCGATCCTATGAACTTGGGCAGGGTGTTGATCCGAGCTGGCATTCAGGGATGACCTCTCTCTCTCTCTCTCTCTCTCTCTCGCTTAGCAAGGCATTCTGTACTTGGGGTTATTTTTTTTTTTTTAAACAATTGGGTACATAGCGGAGGCGCTGACCGTGCTGGTGTTGGCAAGCAATTAAGCATAGTATGTTGCATGATGTTCAATCTGTTAGTGTAGTTGCACCTAGATTACGATCTTTACCAAAAACGTGCCAAGACTATCAACGGTTCCCAATATGTGGGGCGACTGACGTTGGTCTTCCTATTTACTTCGTAGGGTACAGACTACTCATTGTCATTGCACCTCTGGCGGCCCCCAAAACCCCGCAACTCGCGCTGGACTGTAATCGTAGAAACCCATGCTCCTGGGCTAACCAGAGACCATTCAAACCATTACTGCTGGGTAGTACTTTGTACATAGTATCCGTACATATATACCTATGATCTGGGACAGACAGGCAATAAGTCAGTCTAGACCTCGCTTAGACTGTGAGCGAGAGTAAATAGCATCTCGGCCTTGGTCAGCGGCGTCGGCTGGGGACACGGCAGGCAAACGTATTTCAGCAGAACCCGGTAGACCCGCAGAGGCGTCAATAATAGTGCCTGCACGGCAGGATTCCGGCGACGCAGATTGATATTAGGTGACCCGCGTCAATAGATGATACACCCCCTGTGGGTAATTGTCTTCTCATCCACCACTGAGTGTTGGCCTTTGGGGTCGAGGAGAGTTGACATGTGACGGCGGTTGCATGAAGTGTGCTTGTTCAGTTGGTTCCCAGGCGCCTGGCTGCACCAGAACAGACCGAGTTGTGATTTGTCTCTAGTCCGTACTCTTAACTATCCTGTCACTGAGGTTGACATGTCGACAAAATTGCCGAGGAGTCTGTCTGGTGGGGTGACGGACAATGTGAGACACGAGGGGGGTTTGTAAGCGCTTTACAGTTGTTGGGCCGGCGCGAGGACGAGATTGACGACCATTGGATTGTAAAGGAATGGTCTGCTTATCATATCTGTGCAGTTATGCTCCATATGACAGACAATGGCGGCGACATGTAGTGCCTAACATGTTTGGCAGGTCGTCGCAACTCTCAGTCTTTTTTGTTTGTTTTTGTTGCAGTGAAATAGAGCCGTGTCCTTGACCAAATACCGTAGAGAGGCTGAGAGTGAAAATCGGAATGAGCAGGGCGAGCGAAGTCGAACTCAAGTATACGGGTACATACATACCGGTAGGGCACCTCAGAATGTCTTGTCTGCCTCTTGGGCGGTAACTCCTGGCCGTGTAGCCGACGGATGTAAATCATAGAAGCGGATCTTATGGTCATCGTAAAACCGGTGGGGTGGGTTCTGCACAGTGACTAATGATTATGACTGGATAAGTATATACTGTATAACAATTCAGTTATCACACATAGTGTAGAGTAATACATCTGATTTCCTGCCCCTTTTGTCTCTAGATCTACTTTCTTCCCCAAGTCTCTTTTTCTTCTTTTCTTTATATGAAGGAAAAAAAAAGAAAGCCCGAGAATATAGATCCATGTCAGTCTGGTCTAAATGACGTAGAAATTGAAAGGCAAGAATAAAGATAATTTCCGATACCTACTCTGTTGTGGGCGGGTAATACCTGACCCTGAAAGTCACCATAAACACACTATTATGGGGCACTGTCCAGAAACCCTTCGGTGGTACCAGACACTTGTAGGGGATCGCGTTTCTGGAAATGAGTGCCTGAAAAAACTCTCCAGAGTGTCAAGGCAACAAACCAACCTCTTATCTTATCGCAAAGTACATGTGGATGCCCGTCGCCATCATCAATGTCATTGCATCACAACAAAGCGCATCCGCCGCGAATACTCTTCAATCAACTTGACAGACCTCGACCCAAGTCCTCACCGATACGCCGCTATCGCCAACCCCCATTCATAGCCGTATAATGTCTACCGGCAGCCCGCAAGACCCTGCGACAGGTGCACCGGCAAAGGTCGACGACTCTTACGCCGAGAGCAAGGCCAAGTTCGAAAGGTAGACAAGGCCTCTGCGGCCTCTGCGTAGCACGTACACTGGATAAAGCTGATTGAAACCGCGCGATAGCAAAGCCAAGAGCGAGTACTTCGACCCTTGTCAGGAACTCGCCCAGAAGAGCATCAAGTGCCTGCACCGAAACGGTGGCGACAAAACAATGTGCGGTGACTACTTTCAGTAAGGACACCCTTTTGTGTTCTGTCGGTGCACTAAACCCCAGGATGAGAACCAAGTGACAGTCCTGCAGCGCTGATATTTTCTCAGAGCGTATAGAGATTGCAAGAAAGCCTGGGTTCGTATCCATGCAACCCTCCCAATTATCTATCGATCCCAGCACACTGATCTTTTCCTCCTTCAATAGTTCGAGAGGAGAAAAGAAGAGAGAAAAAAGAACGGCGGGTGGTGGTGATGGGTCAACTTCCAACCTTGTTCGGGCGACTATTTGCGACGATTACGAGACGGATCGAACCGACCGATTTGTTCAATCATTGAAGCGATCGCGGGGAATGTCGAGTACGAAACCAGGAACAGTGTACAATATGTATAATGCTGCATATGCGGGAAGGAGGTGTTATGTCATTCGAGTAGATTCGGACATGCCAATAAGAAGGACTGCCTGGAAGCCCGTTGAGAGGCTGCTGAGAGACCACCGGGCCATGAGGGCGGATGCTTTCAGCCTTGGTAAACAAAAGTTTTTTTTCTTTCTTCTTCTTTTTTCTTAAGCTGGCACGATCCGCGACTCAGATCGCCATCAGCCTTTTCTTCTTATGCCCTCTGATGACCGTTGTTCTAGCGTCCGGCTTCTCGTTGAGCGGGGAGGGACATCTATTTGACCTGCCTCAAGACGGAAAGGTGGAGACAGAGACGGATATCGGAGAAGAGGTTTACCCGGTCGGCCAATCAGTCAGGTATCATCCCTAGACGTCTCACACAGTTCTTGGTGCTGTTGCACCTTACAGCGTGGTGCCCCTCCAAAGCCAATTCTGCCCCGCCATCCGATCAGAAGCATCACCATGTCCTGGAACCGGCCTCAGCTGAGGAGCGGCACCGATCTGCAGCTGCAGTCGGCCTTCAACGACGGACAATGGGCCAACGTCATCCGTCTTGCTGATAAACGATTTCGGACCTTCAACGATCCTTACTTCGAAGTTTGTTGTCTCATCTAGCCCCCTCCCCCCACCCCCAATAGACCCGAGCCGAACTGATCACACCACTTAGGCAGTGAGAGTATGCGCCGAGAGCCATCTAGAGTCACCTTTGGAGAAGGCGTCACCTCTCATTGCAATCCAGAAGCTGGTCAAGGACCCGTCCGCTGTAAGAGATGCCGATTCTCTTGAACTGCTGGAGTGGGCCTCTGAGGGTTTCATGCAAGATGAAGACTTCGCAGCGACCTTTGGACCCCTGAAGTTGCGATATGTGAAGGCGAACCCCAAGGACAAGAACGGCGGAACAAGATGTCTCGAATCTTGTCTATTGCACTGGGACTTGGTTAGCGCGCAACAGGTCAGTGTCGCTCCCATTACATATGGCCATGGTAGCCTAACACAAGCTCACATAGATTGCGGCTGTTCTTGATAGGTCCTTTCCCCAAGAAAGAAGCTTTATGTTCTGGAACATTGCCATCACCCATTTGCTTGCGGTGAGCCTCTTCAACTGCCAAGTTACGACAGAACATGGCTGATTCAGTTGCAGACCAGTGATCAGTGCCCCGCTGGCAAGAAGCAGCTCTACGGCATGCTGTCATTGAAGCAAATGCAGCGCGCTGCCCAACTGACTGAGCAAGTAAGATACGCGCCACAAAGCGGAATGGCTGGGGTGGCTGATTTGGTCTCAGGCAGGCACCGGAGCGCATGGCGAAGTGGCCGATCGAGCGATCAAGACAGAGGAAGAAATTCTCCTCTTTTACCGCCTACTAGAAGCTCACGGTTCCGATGCGGAGTTGGATGCTGCTCTCCAGGGCCCAACTCTAAATCCCGTCTATCAGTTCAAGGCTGGCCGCAAGGATCTCTTCCTCCAGACTATTGACGTGCTTGAGCGAAAAGAAAACTGGAAAGCGGTGTATGACCTCTGCAGAGAATGCCTTTCGGCTACGGATGACAAGGGCCAACTGAGTCTTCTCGCATGCGATTGGGCTGTCTGGAAGAAGTTCCTTAATGCTGCTGGCCGAACAGGGGAGGTTCACAAGTAAGTGAAGCAGGGCTTGGTCGAGTTGGTCATGTCTGATGAGTCGTAGTGCTTCGACCGAAGTTTTTGAACTCGTCGACCGGTTCTTGACGCAAGAAAACGTCCGCTCAATCTATAAGCGTAACATCCGTCTGGCCAAGGTCGAGGCAACTTTCCAGTTTTCGCAACCTACAGGCTCCGAGGCGAGGTCAGACGCGTTCGAGGAGCTCTGCCGGTATATCGATATCGAGTGCGAATCACCCGCTTGTTTCGACGATGTCAAGGCCTTCGTCGAGCGCCTTCCCCCACACCAAGTAAAGGAATTTGCTTATGAATACGTCACTCGTCTGGCAGAAGAGTCCAAGGAAGCTGCTAGGTCGGCATCTGTAAAAGCTTTGGCTTTGAAACTACAGTACCTTGGCCTCTCTACTTCGAAAATGCTTGTCCGTGTTTCGGACGAGGACCCGAAAAAGCCAAACAACTGGAGATGCATCGTGTGTGCAACTGTCAATAAGGCACCTATTTGCGCAAGTTGTGTGCAGAACTTGTTGGAGTCCACGTTGATTCTGTACTCCTCCCTCATCCACTCTTCTGAAACCAATCTGTCCCTCGATTGTATACCGGAATTGGCCATTCTCGCAGCAACATGCTGCATAAAGCTAAGCGGCCTCCACGAACGCTGCGCTCTCAACCCTACCTCTACGATGAAGAGCGGCCGATCTGATCGTGTGCTTCAGGCCGCCCTTCTCATCGAGAACCAGCTCACTAAAACCCCGAAGCATACGAGACTGACCCTACTCCTGGTGCGCATTTATCTCGTGCTCGGATGCGCATCTCGAGCTCGTGAGGTGTGGGAAACAGCAGACGTAAAGCGAACCATCATTGACTCCCTAGGCCCCTATTTCTTTGATCGTCTGTCAAGCATCGCTCCTACCTTGGTCATCCCCCCGAACAAGCCTGGGAAGGGCCTGATGCAAGGCCTGAAGGCGCACTACAACACGTCGCTCAAGCTGAGAATGCCCAGAAGGCTGGCCGATGCTTTCGAAGCCGAGAGCTACACTGCTATTCTCGACATTCCGAGTTACATTGAGCATCTGAGGTCGAGCTGCACATTGGTTATGGGATACGTCGAGGAGTCTAGAGCTGCACGAGCTCTTGGCATCCGCAACGACTCAATATTCGACGAGCCTGCGATTGGTGAGCTATCCCAAGGCTTTTCGAGGTAGTAGATGCATTAACTAATAGTGATTGCCAGAGGAAATTACCGACGACTCTGTTCTAAATGAGGTCATCGATTACGGATCTGTTCCCAACATGGAGGCGGCGACGAGCCGACCCATTTATGACGTCTTGCGGCTTGGACCGGATCCATCAGTATGATCTTCCCCGATACAGAAATGGCACAGCACTAATCAAAGAAACCAGAACTGTCGTTCTCACTTAGCCCTTGCTGCAGAGAGATTCATCGACATCCTCTCCTTCAAGCCCGCACCTTCGTACAAAGTAACCAACGTTGCTCAAACGACAGCAGCGGAGCAGGTCTTTGTCTCAGAATCCCTACAGCGGCTTGGCAACTCGTTGAACATATTCCTGCACACCCGAGGAAACGCCCTTACACAGCAAGAAGAGACGTATTACGAGATTATTTCCCTCCTTAGCTCCTTGGTTCCCCTCGCCGTCGCCGCCAGCCAGAATCCGCCACCCCCAGAACTCCTGTCAAGCATCGTCTCGGGCATCAAAACTGGCCTCGAAGGTCTTCGGGCCCAGTCCCTGTCGACGCCGGCTGATGCGGACAGAATCAAGGCACTGTTGATGCTGAGCTCGCTGCATGGTCTGTTTCTTCTTCGCGACGCTGCAGCGGCCGTGAAGCTGGCTGTATCGCATATCGTTGCGTTCAACGAGCGGGAGAAGGACAGGGACCGATCTGGGCAGAGCAATGTGCCCAAGGAAATCATGGCACAAGTCAAGGCCTTGGATGCCGCCGCGGGGACCGCCATGACCGAGGGAAAAGCGAGGGTTATCCTCCTCAAGAAGGAAAGCGATAGCTTGAGCGCAAATAAACTAAGCTCTTGGACGTTCGAGACGGACCCGGACAAGTCGGCGGAGCAAATTCGCGATGTGGCTGGGGCACATCTTGGTGTTTGGTCGCAAAGAGTGGTAGACAGCTGGCGGACGAACTTGAAGGGCTGGGAATCGGTGCGGTGGGAGTAGATGTCCCATGTCACTCGTAAATGCAGCATGCTCGCATGTTGTAGCTAAGCGCGATAGTCTGTCAGCAGTGACAAGGAGCCCGAAACATAGTCTCGTGCAAGCAACCCCATAACCTTCGACTAAATCACAGATGATCCGGGTATATCCTCTTCATGACACCGTCCTTTTGACAATTCCAAATGATGCATCCCAGGCCACATTGACAGCCGGATATCCCCTTTCCCCAGCAGGCCGTCCTATCAAGGGACGGGGCGGACCTTTAGCATTACACTGTACAAGTACAATCGATATTGAAACCCCTTCACGGGAACACTGTATCGTGGCTTTTACTGGCTGTCCCTCCGCTTTCTCTGCTTCTTCTGGAACTGCTCTTGCTCCTCGCGCAGCGTCATCCACGCCCAGAACCAACAGAGCATCTCTAGGAACGCAAATGTCAAGAACACGCGATTCTTGAGGGCATCGCCGCCCCAGGTCGAAGGCGTGTAGCGCGGGTTGTTCGCCTGTGCCAATGGGTGGGCAAGGCGGTTGCCGTCGCGGGTCGAGCCGCCATATAGGGGCGACGAGGGACCGAAGAGAAACGTGTAGATGACAAAGATCATGGATAGGAAGAGGCGAAAGGGAGCTGATTGAGGCTTTTGTTTAGCTGGGACAATAGGTTATAGGGCAAGGGAAAAAGACAGCAAGCTTACCCTGGGTCCCCCAATGGTAGATGAGCCAAACCTCCTCGGGCATGCTGAGGGTGACTAGGTCGCTGACGCCCAGCATACCGAGAACGGCAGCTAGGAAGGCGAGGGCGGGCGACTTGTTCTCGAAACTCCGCGCATAGGGCTAGGAAAGGAGACATGTCAGACCTCTGGGAATGCACGTTACAGTGCCGGTGAGAGCTCAGGGACTTACCATGCCCATGGACTCGCCCAGGATGTACACCAGACCCTGGTCGGCGATAGTAGCCGGGTTCGTGATGAAGAAGTAGGCGAGGGTGATGTGAAACAGGGAGAGAGAGGTTACGATGGTTCTTGCCGAGATGATGGCCATATTTGCGATTTCCAAGCCGATTTCGTGATGGTCAAGCAGAGGAGTTTGGGGGGGGAAGTGAAGTGGTCGCAATCGTTTGCAGAAAAACATGGGATGGACAGGCAGTTAAACCGGTTGATGTCTTATCGGATGGTGTGAGCTAATTCTGCCGATTGAAAGCTTATCGAAGCGGAGCTTCTCATTCGTCCCGTCCCATGCCGCTATGCGAGGCTCTGGCCGTCTTTGAGCGGTTGCATTCCCTGCTAGCGCAAATGACAGCTCCCCTTGCCGAGAACAGACAGCTTGGGTGGGGGGTGGGGTTCCTTTGTCTGGAACGAGACCTTTCCAACGGCCAGGAATGTCTTTCCTTCAACCAACACATCACCTGGACCCCAGCGACCTCACCACTCCCTCCAGGTGTGCAATCAGTATCGAGTGAACAACGGCAAAGATGACGGCCGATACCGCAATCCCGCTCGAGAAGGCGCGCCACATCAAGTACTGGCAGCGCTGTCACAAGACCTTCCTCCCGCACCAGTACACTTCCTCCGACAGCACGCGCATCGCCCTGAGCTTCTTCATCCTCGCCGCCCTCGACATCCTCTCCCCGCCCGAGCCGTCGAAAGAGGAACCGCATCTCCTCACGCCCACCGATCGAGCGGCCGCGCGCAATTTCGTCCTGGGGCTCTACCACCCTGGTGGCGGGTTCTGTGGCTCCCCGAACCACGCCCTGCCGGCCGAGCTATACGAGGACTGGGACTTCGGAAAGGGCAAGCCTCGGACAAGGAACTCGAGCTCGGCAAACTTGGCATCGACATACTTTGCTCTATTGATCTTGGCCATCGTCGCAGACGGGCCGGAAACGGCGGAGAATGCCTTCGCAGGCGTGGATAGGGCTGCAACGTTGCGGTGGTTGAAGCGATTGCAGCGGCCGGACGGGAGCTTTGGAGAGCTCGTCCTGGATGACGGAAGCATAGAGGGTGGAAATGATATGAGATTATGCTTTTTGGCTGCCACCATACGGTGGGCACTGAGAGGCGACGTGAAAGAAGGGGACGCGGATTGGGTCGAGGATATCGACGTCGATGCGCTGGTCAGACACATTCGCCAGGGCCAAACATACGATGGTGGACTCGCACAGAGCTCCCATCAGAATGAATCCCACGGTACGTCGGCGCATTTCGAATGTGTCTTTTCTTTCTTCTTCTTCTTTTTTAAGAAACAAACCTGATTCAAGTGGCCACTAGCCGGCTACGCATGGTGCGCGGTAAGCGCCCTAGTTCTGCTCGATCGACCGCCGCAGCAGGGCGCGAAGCACCACGTCAGCGAAACACTCAAGCAGGGCGTCCCTGACGTGTCGCTTCTAATCAGATTCCTCGTCTATCGTCAGTTCGAGTATCTCGAAAAGGATGACGACTCAGACGACCCTGACACTGCCAACTTTGCCCTGCCCGAGTCACTGGCCGGGCTCTCGCTGGACCCCAATCTGCGTTTTGTAGGTTTCAACGGGAGATGTAACAAGGTGGCGGATACGTGCTACTGTTGGTGGGTTGGCGGGACATTACAGGTACGGCTTGGATGGTCGTCTCAAAAGCACCAGCGTTGACCTGAAAACACCTTATAGATGCTGGACTGTGCCGGTCTCATCGATGCCGGACCGTCTCGCCGTTTCATCATGAGCAAGACGCAACATCTCATCGGCGGTTTCTCCAAATATCCCGGTGGCCCGCCGGATATCTATCACGGCTTCTTGGGCCTGGCTGCACTTGCCATCATGGGCGATCCAGCCCTCAAGCCATTTGACGCATCCGTGTGTGCGACACAGGAGACTGTCGATAAAGTTGTGGCCGCGCGGGAGGGGCTTAGAGATGCGGCCAAGGCGCGACGGCGGTGATCAAGCTCGGCATTTGTAGGGCATGTTAAGGCAGGGTGGCGTGCGCTCACTAGCGGGCAAACTCAGTTTGGGTTGGACGAGAGAGCCACATCACAGGATTTGTAAACGGAGGTAAAAGTAGCCAGAATCGGCCGAATATAGGTTTGATTGCAAAAAGTCTCAGCGCCCCATGTTTAGTACAAGGTATCCTCAAGGTATGGTACACGACGCCGAGAGTGGAATATAGAAAAGAACACAATGGGGTCTTGTGTCTCTGCCGTTCTATCGAACGTGGGCGTTGAAGCTTGTGCCGCAGAGTGCACCTCAAGAAAACAAAACAAAAAAAAGTTGGCGTGCCATCAGAGCGGCACCGAGCTTTTGGATCATACATGAGCTGGCGGGGCCGTCGTCTTTGGCGTGACGGGAGCAGCGCTGGTGTCTGCTTTGGCTTGGGCTCCCACGGCATCAGTCTCGCCATCTTCAATGATCTGCTCTTCAATGCGCTCACCCGGTCCTCCAACAACGGGTGTGAAGACGTCAACTTCCTCAATCTCTTCTTCATCTTCTTCACCTTCCTCCTCCTCTTGTATGGTCACCTCGCCAGACCGACGCCCCATACCGGAAGCACTTGCACTCCGGGAATGACTGGATCCCGTACTTCGTGCGCCGCTTCCGCCGCCACCAGCACCGCCGCCACCGAAAGTTAGCATCGGTCCCTTGAAGATGTTACGCTTTCGCTTGGCAAATTGAATACCCCCTCCCTGTGCAAAAGGATTCGGTGAGCCGGGAGCCTGCGCCCCCGATACTGGCGGTGGGGGCATGCCCTCAGTGAACAAAGCAAGAGGAGCCGGGGGCCCGGGTCCACGCACTAGGCGGATGTTGGATGGAAATGTCGTAGAGGTCGGGGTGGCAGGAAGGACCTTGACAGAATGGTGGGGTGACTGTCCGCGCTGAAGGGTGTTTTTGGATATTGATGTCGACACTGAGCCATTTGAGCTTGTCGAGGAAGCCTTGGAATGAGAGTGATGGTGATGGGGCATTGATCGAATAGAAGATACTGACGATGAAGTTGATTTACGACCTCTCAGCCCTGCGGAGGAGCGCCGCATTGTTGTTCGAGGGGTCATGGGAGACGGCGACAGTGACTGTCGCTTGTATGATGTCGATATCCGAGACGGCATTTGCGATGGCGTGGAGCCTCCTCCCGATCCCGGGCTGCTGAATGCGCCAGACCCCCTATGACCTGGAAGGGCCTTGTTTAGGTGGCCGTTGGCTACCACTCCGCGAGGCAAACCGGCCTTGGCCTGAGCTACGGAGTTGTCCGTCATCGGATTCTTGCCCGTCTGCGGCCGAGGACTACTGTCCTTCGAGTGCTTGCTGCTGTTGCCTGCAACGCTGCCGTTCTTATCGACCAAGCTGGGTGTCGAGTGGCTGCCTCTCTTGCTTGCGTGCCTAGTCCTACGGGTATTCTCAAAGAACCAATGCGTCCAGTGCTTCCAATGGGCAATAATGGCCTGTGACGGCTTCTTTCGGACTTTTTGTTGCTGATCAGGGGGTCGCTCTGGCGTTCTGTTAGCCGCCAAAGCTTCGGAGGTGGTCACTAGGTGAAGAGTCGAACCGCGAGATCTCGCGCTGCGGACCACACCCTCTTTAGGGGGAGGAACCGGGCGACCATGTCCGGATGTGCTCGCAGACCGGACCGAGTCCTTGTCGATTGGAGGTGGCGGGTGCTCGTCCGTACCCGGGCCTCCATTCTCCTTGGCGTGTTCTGGCAGCCCTGGCAAGTCTCCGAAATCTGAGTAGTGGGCACTCCTCCTCTCTGACCGTCCTCTCGTCCTCGGGGTTATCGGCGCATCTTCGAGCCTGATGAAACGATTTGTCAGCCCGCCGTGCTCGTCGACCTCCTGCAGCACCGGCGCAATCCGCTCGAGTCGACTGGACGCCGCAGACAGGCGACGGAGGCTTCTGTTCTCAGCCTCTCGTTCACGACGCTTCCTCTCCCTCCGCCGCACTTTTCGCTGCTCCTTTTCGATGAGAAGCGTCCACCAGCCGGCTAAAGCATCGCACCGCTGGGCCAGAACACTTTCTATGACCGAGTCAATGGCGACGCCCGCGCTCCGCATACGCTGAAGAGTCTCCTTTTCCAAAGGCGTCGAAAATGGGGCTGGTCGTTGCAATTTCAGAATCGCCTGCTGTGCTGGTGTGTGCTCGGCGAGGAAAGGGTTCGTGAGGATATCAGGAAGCGAAGGCCGGAGCAGCGGCCTTTTGGAGAGGAGCGATTGGATCAACGGAATAGCGGCGGGGGGTAGGTGGTCGGGATATTTCGGTTCTTCGTTGAGGATTTTTGTCCTCGTAACGTTGTCGTCGTCATCGTCGAATGGTAGCTCTCCACATAACAGAGCGTATAGAATGACACCCAAACTCCAAACGTCGACCTTTTCCCCAGCGTATTTCTCCCCCTTGAGCATTTCGGGCGCGGAGTAGCATATTGTGCCGCAAAACGTCTGCAGATAGTTGGACTTGCCCTCATATTCTCTAGTGAAGCCAAAGTCCACCAATTTGACATTCTCGTGCTTGTCGAAAAGGATATTTTCGAGTTTCAGATCCCGGTGGACACAAGACTGTTGATGTACATATGCGACAGCGCCGACGAGCTGGGCAAAAATCTTTTGGACTTTGTGCACAGGCAACGGGCCGTGTTCGAGGAGGTAGTTGTAAAGCTCATCACCTATGGGGCCACTGTCAGTCGCGCTCATACGCCGAAGTCAGAGCATAGATTACCTGCGCAATATTCCAGTACCAGCCACACCAAGTTTTCCGTGACTATGACCTCGTATAATCGTGCGATGTGAGGATGAACAAATTGTCGGTGGTGATGGATCTCTCGCGCGAGATTCGAGTCGCCTTTGTTTGCGGATTTGAGAACGACCTGCGACCATGCGTGTTAGCAGTCGGCTGAAGACGCGACGTTGACTAGATGCTAGTCGGCTAACGGACCTTGGATCCATTGGTGAGCTTGTGAGTGGCCAAGTAGACTTTGCCGAAAGATCCTTTTCCAATGAGACGGCCGAGTGTATAGTTGCCGACGGAGCTAAGATCTTTGTTGGAGAATTCGCTGCAGAAAGAATCAGCTCGAGTCGAACATTGAGGAAGAACGGAAGAACAGAAGCAGTAGGCAGTGATACTTACTCGAGAAGTTCCTGGTATGAGCGAGCAAGCTACCACCGTGTTAGAATCAGAAGGACGACCTGGTGGGTAATGAGAAAGAGGGATTGACCGCGCGGACAAGCAGACAGGCAGGCAAGCATTGCGCGGCCAACAATGCACTACGGGAGGGTGGTTGTGGTGACGCACCTTGGCCTTCCGACCCAGGGCCTCGGCATTCCCTCTGTTCGCTTGCATCCCTTCGCAAGGCAATGACTAGCACGTCAAGGCCGACCGAAGCGAAGCCCGGCAGAGCAAGTGGGCTCGAACAGGCGGAATATGCGGCAAGTCGAAGACGGGGTCGAGTTCTGGGGCGGACGGGAGAGCGTGAGGAAGTTCAGGATGAATGACTCGGAAGCCCGCAGTGGCGCGCAAAGGATGCCAGCTGCATCTAGGAGGTGGATAGATGGCGAGTGTTGTAACCAGGGACCGAAAGCGCGTCGTTGAGGGTCGTGATGAAGGCGGAGATGTTGCAATTGAAGATTGAAGCTGTTTATCTGATGCGAGTCGAGGTAGCTCCCAGGGTTGTAGGGGGGAGGTTGCTGGATTCGCGAACAGTCCCTGTCCGGCGAGGCGAGACGGAGCGAGAGAAACAAGGCCAGGTACCTAGGATACCTACGGGATAGGTACCTCGGTACCCTCCCGCAGTGCAGCGCATCGCTCCAATCCCAGACAGGCAGGGAGTAATTAGCCGTCAGGTGGAGCGGGATTTCCAATGAAAAAGCTCAGATCAACCGTACCTACTTGGGTACCTACCTGGACCGGACTGTACGGAAAGACCTCCACCCAATAGGTGTACAGCAGCACTCTTACTGGACAAACGTCTCGCCCCCAAGCAATACCAGTAGGTACAGTACGGAGTACCTAGGTACAGTATCTCCACGTGTGGGGAAAGAATGGGCGGGCGCAACTCTGCCAACCAATCCACTGAGACCGCCTGGAATCGTTCGGCTGCATGTTCGCTGCACCGCTTTGTGCTTCCATCGTGGCAAACAAACCTTGGATGCTGTGTCTCGGGCTGTCTGAGCTGAATGTCCTTTGACGCCCCCCCCAAAACTATTTTCCCTAGATTTGGGTTGTCTCTGTCCCAAGAGAAAGAAGTAGGTACACAATGAGTAAGCACATCAGTTGACCATTCGCAAACGACGCTCATGACCCGGTAGGTATCACGCCGATCTGTTTACAGATCAGGACTCCATGACCACATTTCGTTACACGGGATGACTAAGTATATTTATTGCGGTGCGTCTCTACCTACCTACTAGGAAAAATCACCAATGGTCGCCAACGATGGTAAGCTAATCACAGTGTACACTCAATGATGCATGTTTGAGAACTCAAGAACGGAACCTCGGTTTATCTGTCTGAAACGCGGATGAAGATTCCCCCCTCATTGGCGGTAGCTCTCCCCTAGGTACAGGTAGCTTTGAAGAAAGGAAGCTTGGATCATCTCACGAACATAGGTACACTACCTACCTATTCCGTACCTAACGGCAGTGTACGGATACACTAGATACGGCAGTATGGGGGGTGGCTGATGCAGCATCCGTGCATGCATGTGGCTGAATCAAGTGGCGAGAGCTGGGGAGGGCATGACCTCATCCACATTGCTTATCTCGTCGGCTGCCCTTTAGGCCCCTCGTTCCATGCAGGCATGCATGCACGCATGCAGGGCCGCCATCTTCCTCCGACACCGCTCCGTTCGCAAACAAAGCCAAGCTCCGGCCAACCTTCACGCCGGCCCGTTCCTCCCCAACCCGAGGCGCACTATCTCACCGATTGAGCGTGTCAAGCCTACAATTGACCTTCATATCTAGTACCTAGCTGGTCATCTGAGCTCGAAACTACCGGCACCATGTACATCTCTCCGTTTCTCGCCTTGGGCTCTGTACTGCCTTTGGCAGCCACCTCCCGGATCCAGCAACCCCTCGCCGCCGATTCTCCTCCTTTGACGCCTCATAGCTTCTCTTCCACTTCCTCCTCCGCACCCGCTTGGCGCGATGACCTATTGTCTTTACACCGCTCGCTAATCGAGATTCCATCCGTCTCGGGCAACGAGAGTGCCGCAGGAAGATTTCTCGTCGACTACCTGACTGGTCGCGGTTATGTTTCATCTCTTCAGTTTCTTCCCCCGCGCAACAACTCGTCGAATGAAACGCCCCGTTTCAACGTCTTGGCTTGGAAGACGAATCAACGCCAGCCCGAGCCTCGTGTTGTCGTCTCGTCTCACTACGATGTCGTGCCGCCGCACATCCCTTATGGGATCTCTGACGAACACATTACACCCGGCACCCGTATCAGCGGCAGGGGAAGCGTGGACGCCAAGGCTAGCGTTGCTGCTCAGATCATCGCCCTCGAGGATCTGTTCAATGCTGATAAAGTCAACCCTGACGATGTGATGCTCTTGTTCGTCATCGGTGAGGAGGATACAGGCGACGGAATGCGATTCTTTTCCGATTCTCTGCAGGAAGCTGACCCGCCTGTCCGCTTCGATTCCGTCATTTTCGGCGAGCCAACAGAGGGCAAGCTAGCTTGTGGCCACAAGGGCGGCGTTTTCTGCGATATCACGGCAAAAGGTGTCGCTGGCCACTCCGGATATCCTTGGCTTGGCAAATCGGCCAACGAGATCATGATCAAGGCCCTGGCCAAAATCATCACCACCGATCTTGGAAGCACCGAAAAATGGGGTAACACCACGGTGAACATTGGCCAGTTCAACGGCGGCGTCGCCCAGAACGTCATTCCTGCGGCTGCATTGGCAAGGATTGCAGTCCGTGTTGCCATTGGTCCCGAAAAGGACGGGGGCAACATCGTCAAGGACAGAATCCAGAAGATTCTTGATGAGACTGATTCCGAATCGCTCGAAATGACGTGTACTCACGGTTACGGCGTTGTGGAGGCTAACTGTGAGGTTGATGGTGAGAGAAAAAGAAAGGCCCGTCTGTTCGGAACGAAATTTCAAGTTAACACAACGCAGGCTTTGAGACTCTCGTGGCCAACTATGGCACTGATATTCCCAACTTGAAGGGCTCACACACTCGCTACCTCTACGGGCCGGGCACTATCTTGGTTGCCCACGGCCGTGACGAGAACATCACAGTCGCTGAGCTCGAGGAGGCTGTTGGAGGCTACCAGAAGCTGATTTTGCATGCCCTCCAAGATTCTGCTTAAGCTGTATTCCCATTGGTGTCTTGGTAGTCCAATTGTCATTACGCCGTATCCTCTATATATGATTTAATTGTGAACCACTCCCAGGCCGTAGCTGAAGCATACGAGGTTCTTCGATTTTCACGCAAGGCAATTAATACGCTACTGACCAACCACCCTGGCCCATCGCTCCGGCATGATGTGACGGAAATCAAAGTGTCCCTCGGCGTTCTTGACCACTGCGCCCTTCTCCGTGACAACAGCATCGATCAGGACGTGCGGCGTGACATCGAAAGCAGGGTTCCAGACGTGGATGCGCTGATCTGCCGTGGCGACACGAGCTGTCTGTGCAATGTCAACGCTGCCATCAGACCGAACGACAGCGCCGGAAATCTGCGTCAGCTCGTCGCCTTTGCGCTCTTCAATCTCGATGCCAGCGCCAGTCTCGGTCTCGAGATCGATGCTGGTGGTTGGGGCAGCAACAATGAATTTCACACCGTGATGCTTGGCCAGAACAGCCAGCTGATACGTTCCAATCTTGTTGGCGGTGTCGCCGTTCCGGACGACGCGGTCGGCACCGACAATGACGGCGGCAATATTCATCTTGTCTTTCTGCAGGTTGAAGAGGGCAGCGGCCATGGAGTCGGTCACAAGGGTGCTAGGAATCTTCTCGTAGACGAGCTCGAAGGCCGTCAGCCTGCTGCCCTGGTTGTACGGCCGCGTCTCGGTGCAGTAGGCATGCCGGAGGAGACTGTTGGACCAAAGAGTTCTGATGATGCCGAGAGCGGTCCCATGGCCAGACGTCGCCAGCGAGCCGGTATTGCAGTGGGTAAGAACGGAGATTTTGGACTCGGACGACGCGCCAGCAACCTCCTTCAGCCACTGAGCTCCATGATGGCCGATGGATAGGTTTGTCTCGAGGTCCTTTTGCAAGATGTTCTCAGCCTCGTCGATATAGGCGGCGATGATAGACTTGACATCATCATGAGGAGCACTCCTGATACGGGTTTTCAGCTGATTGATAGCATTGGTCAAGTCGACAGCAGTCGGTCTGCTCTCCTTTAAGTAATCTAAGCGCGAGTCGATGTAAGAGATAGTATCCTGGGGGGAAGACGCTGTGCAGCTTCCATTATGCAGCTCGACGGCATGGGCGAGGGCAGCTACGATGGCGATGGCAGGCGCGCCTCGAACCCTCATCGACTTGATGCAGTCGAAAGCCTCTTCACTGGTGGAAACCTTATCATAGTGAAACTCGTGGGGAAGCCTAAGTTGGTCCAAGACCTCGAGGCAACCCCGAGTGTACTTGACGGCTTGTAGTCCAGACATTGCGTACGGTGCTTGGGTGTTGACAAAGATGAAGAGAGTTATAATGGAGAGGAAGAGGGGAAGGTGCCAGGTAATATATGTTGTGATAGTATAAACAGGTAGTGTGAATACCTAGGTAGCGATTGGGCGGAAATCCAACCCTCCCAAGCATGAGACTCACCCCCGTCGCAGACGAGGGGCAAAACCAATTCCCAGAAACCAAAAAAAAAAAAAAAAAAAGTTCTGCCGTGCCCCTCCATTGACGCGCCCCAATCCAACAGTGGTCCTTGGGCCAATCGATCCGGCAGGTGGACACACACCGCTTTCGGCGAATCATCGGACGACTGGGAGAGCTGCTTCAGCGAAAGCAGGAACGTTGAAGGTGCGACGTGTGCTCCACTGCAGCAGCTTGAACCTCACTGGGGTGTATTCGTACGAACACATACGGAGTAAAAGGTCCATCACCTACGCGTAATGATGCCCCGACGGACCATGTAAATTTAACATCCATATCGGGAGCCGTTCAAACATGGAGCGGCCTTTTTCAACCTCGAAGGTTACCGGTATGCCCACCTCTCCCGCAACGGGCCGGCTGTAACGCGTATCCCATTTGTTCCGCTGATCGAACCAACTGACTTAAGCGTGCGCTTCGTAGTTGAGTACTTCGATCCCCACCATGTGTACAAACTTGTAGCGCCGGGTCTCGTCCCTCGACTGCCCCTTCGAAACTTGCATTGGCAGTCCCATGCCGGTCCTTTGCGATCCATCGACACCCTCCACGTCGAACTCACACCCGCTGGCGGTGAGCCTGGCGTCGCGACTTCACCTGCCGCTTCTCCCTCGTTGAGCCGCTCTGCCAGTGCGAGCGCCAAGGACGATGGCTTCCAGACACAGTCAATTGGAGGCAAGCCGGCATCTTCAGATGCTACCGAAACGCCGGCTATTGTGGCGCGACAACCTGGCAAGGAACGACGCCATCAGATTCCTGGCCTGAGACGGACGCCCTACCTCAAGGTCTTGCTCGTTCGATGTGACGACAGTGACACGTACAAGTCTCAGACGAGAGCCGAAATCCGAGAGTGGATTAAGCAAAACACCCCCCCATCACAGTCGACGCGGAAGCTGAGCACGCAAGAGAACCATGACGCCTTCGAGTTTCTGATTGTCCACGTTGTGATACCAAACACTTTTGCGGCCAACCAGCCCAGAGTCAGTGGCAAGGGCCCTGATGTTACCGAAAAGTCAAGGACATCGAGATGGGGTTCGGGCTCCTCGACGCTCCTCGAGAAGCTTCGGTCCGACTTCAATAGTTCCAGCAAGGGCGCGATTGATCGTGTTGCCCAGATCCGGATCGGCATCAACGACGTGCCGTATGACGTTCTTCCCCGGGTGGTGCCTGCTACCCCAACTGGCTACACCGAGTCGCGGCAGGATGCTGAGAATGCCTGGGAAGATTTGATTGGCAAGTTCAAGGAGCTGATCCTGTCGTCCTTTGACATGAGGGTGTCTCAGTACGAGGAGGACATCAAAGAGAAAGATGCCCAACGCGTCCTCCCAGGATGGAACTTTTGTACCTTTTTCATTCTGAAGGAGGGTCTCGCGCGTGGGTTCGAGAGCGTGGGCTTGGTTGAAGATGCCCTTGTCGGCTATGACGAGCTGAGCGTCGGCCTCGACACCGTTGTTCAAGAACAGGCCGCATCCGGGGACCCCCAAACGCATGGCGGGTCACTGCTGAGTCACACAGAGGATCTTGTGAAGCGTGCTGAAGCTGCCGTCGCTGAGTTGGCTGACGAAGATGGATCTGTCGAAGATGAACAGCCGGTTGATCTTCAGGCAAGTGAAGTACAAAAGGCCGACAAATTTGACGACATTCCCATCAGTTCTACGAAGAAGCCGTATCGTGAGATGATCGTTGCCAATAACGTTTCAGTCTATGATTTCCGTTGCTACATCTTCTCGAGGCAAATCTCTCTGTTGCTTCGCCTTGGCAACGCATGGTCCACGAGAGAGGAACTCCTCGCAAAGCTTAGGGAGCAACAGGAGTCGGTTCTCCATGGTGTTGCTCCGCGAGCACCGCCCCCCAGACAGACGGAAGAAGCCGAAAACCTGACAATGCTGGCCGAGATCTGCCGCAGGACATTGGAGTTCATTCCTGCTGTTTCGCAAGTAATGAGGGCAGACATCCTGTCAGCACTGAAGAACAAGCTCACGGAGGAGGACTCGCCCATTCTCAACCCCGTTCTGGCCGAGACTATCGACAACCTAGTCGCCTCTTTTGCTTTCTCGGTTGCGCAACAGATCCTTGCTCAGACTTCCACAAAGGCACTTCCTATCCCGCCATCCACTCTTACTCCTGCCGACGGCCATGAGCCCAAGTCGTCGATCCCGGAGCTCAAAACGATAATGCACCCGGCTCGCAACTCCTCTCTGCGCGTAGGCACAAATTCAGATACGAGACAACCGCCCAGCCCCGGCATCTTCCCTGGCGCACCAGCGTCCAGTGGCGAAGATGCAGCACCGCCCAACGCTCACTTCTTGAAGGCTGGCCTAGAAGAACTCGCCGCGCGTCGTGCCGAGCTGTATGCACTCTCCAGAAATGTTCTGCAGGGCAGTGGGAGGAAACGTGGCTGGGATACTGGATGGACCTCGGCGCCAGTGATCGGGGAGATGGATGGCAATGACTTTGAAGACATCAGCCTCCACGGTGACGAGGAGAAGAGACCAACCCTGGACGACCCAGAGCCACTCTGTATAGGATTGGCCGGCATTGAGAATGGCCTTTTGCACGCCGCCCTTGACGACCGGGATGGCTTCTACCGCCTCTACGAAACTCTCACCGACAAGGCTTTGCGCCATTACACCGTTGCAAACCATACTCACGCTGTCAAGACCAGCATGGCTGACCTAGCTGTGTTGAAATATCACTTGGGCGAGTACGGGCCCGCGGCATCATTCTTCTACATGACGACGCCGTTTTTTGGAGAGAACAGCTGGAGCTTGTTGGAACTGTCGATGCTCGTCATGTACTCTCGATGTCTCAAGGAGCTCCAACGAAAGGACGAGTTCATTCGCGTAGGACTAAAACTTTTGGCGAAAGCAGCCGCCGCAGAGAACGAAAAGTTGCAGCGAAGAAAGCGACTGTCCCTAGGAGCTCGCTCGGAGATCCAGTATCCTGACAAGAGCGCTATTGCTGGTTTTCTCGACGACGTCCTGAGTGTGGCAAAGACACTTTCCAATGAAGTAAGGGTGCCTCTAGGGCACTTCTTCACCCAAGTTGAAGTTGTTGGACCCCCCGAATACCACACCGGGAGAGACTGCTTTTCTCTCACCGTCAAATTGCACAGTCTGCTCATGGATGATCTGAGTTTGGAAAAGGCTACAATTCGTCTATCCAGAACCACGCCAGGAGGGGCGAAGGAGGTTTGGTTGCACACCCCAGAACCGAACACTCTGAGGCCTGGCGTCAATAAGCTCCTTCTCACCAGCACGGTAGGTGACTTCTGAGGAAGCAAGTTTAGCAATCACATGGCTAACATGGTGACAGACAAATGTATCCGGGCACTATAAAATCGACCGCGCAGATCTGATATGTAATAAAGTCGATTTGCACTGGGAACGGGACGTAAACCAAACGCCAAGCAAGAATGCTCAAATATTCCGCTTGTCCGATTTAGAGCTGTACCGCCCAGCAGGTGGTTTAAGTTGTCGTCTGACGGCAGCCAGGAATATTCAACTGGACAAGAACAGCTCGGTGGATCTGGAACTTTCTACTGGTTGGAATTCCATCAAATCCTGCGTACTCTCTGTGAAGCCGTCGACTGGTGGTCTGAGGATCATTTCGACCGAAGCAGAATTTCTTGGGCCAGCGTTTGAGTATGAAAAACCATTGGAAGCAGGCCTCTTTCGCTTTGGAACCATCGATGCATCGTGCACCATGAAGATGCGCTTTCCGTATACGATTGAACAAGACGTTCCCAACATCTCGGTCAGGGTTGAATTAACTTACACGACAGAAGACGGCACCTATCACTACTCCAGTACTTTCTCTGTCCCCGTCGCGCTTGCATTGGGGGTCAACGTACAGGACGTGTTCAAGCACAATGCACTGTTTTCCCGGTTTAGCGTCTCAACTGCGTCTTTCAGTCCACTGAGACTGTTCAAGACCGAGCTGATTGACTCAGAGGTCTTTGCCACTCATTCAGCTGCTCCAGCGAGCAAGTCAGTCATGGTGTTTCCGAAACAGCCTGCCAGCTTGCTGTATAGAATCACCCGCAAAGCGACTGGCACCATAAAACCAAAGACGCAACGAATACTGTATCTGAAACTCTACTACAGTGTCCTCATGGACGAGGTTGTTGCCCTCGTTGAGAAATCCCTCATAGAAGCTATCCAGCCACTGCCGATATCATCGTTCTCCGGCTTCCTGATTAGCCGAATCATCGCGGAAATGCAGTCCAAGCTATCCGCCTACGATCTAGAGCGCGCCGCTCTGCTGGGAGAGGTCCCGACGTCGTTTATCTCGTCCTTGCTTTCCCGTCACGGCTTCGAAGGGCTGGGGCTGATCCCCGGAAGCGGCGACGATGCCTCTACCGCGCTGAAGCAATTCCTCCAGGACTGGCAATCGACACATCCCAAGTTGGCCATCAAGGAAACCGAATCGGCCAGCCGCTCGATTCTCATCCCTGTGGACGTGCCCTCGATTCCTGTCTTCCACTCAGTTGACATTCACTTTCCTCCGCTCAATGAGCATCTTGTTGGCTCCACAGTAGCCGTCAACCAACTTCTCTCTGCTAATCTCCGACTGCGATGGACTAGGATTTGGGACACGGCCGTGAGTGATGGCAAGTCCATCAATAGAGACTATGAGTTCAGCTATGATATCACCGCTCCTGGCGACACGTGGCTCATTGGCGGTCGAAAGCGTGGAAACTTCAAGAGCTTGGGCGTCGATAAGACAGACGCCAAGTTTGGAGAGTCGGAGCTGAATGTGCCCGTTCTGATTGTTCCCCTTCGTGAGGGGAGACTACCGTACCCAAATGTCGAGATCCGTGAGGTCAAAAAGGATGATAACGAGGAGACGGCTGGGCATCACGAGATTGATTATCAGAACATTGGCGAGACGGTCCGGGTAGTGGCTGATTTGCAGCGGGTGACGCTGAGTCTGGACGCTAGCGGCCCCAGTGGCGGCCCACTGGTTCTAGAGAGCGAACGGCGGGAGTTCGAACACCGCATTCTACTGTAACAATCAATGGACCACTATGACCTCAAGTTTTGCGCCTTCTCACGACGACACAATAGTCAATGAAAGGCATGAAACTGCTCGAGCTTAGCTAATGTTCGATCCTGTGCCTATCCAACAAACTCAACAACTGCACGCATTAGCTTTGAGCGTTCAACAGGTAAAGACTTCGGGCTGCTGGGCTCGACTTTGCGGCACAGTTCCGTCAGCCGGTGCCGTCTTGCCGTAACCGGCCTTGATCGACTAGCTCACGCGTGACTGTTGTTGGCTCCGTAAAGACTCGGTAACCATGATTGGGCCAGCCGGAAGCAACCGTATCCTTCTCAACCAACCGGCACAGCCACCATAACATCCAGAACAGCAAGGATATCGACTGATGACCAAGTCAGACCACATACGTGTAAGCTGTGCCACAATAAATCAAGTTTAACTGGGCGCTGGCTGACGCTGCCACCGCTTTTCTACCTCATATAAAGCCAGCATGACATGACCATCTCCTGGGTGAATATTCATACCCCGCTTTACTTCAGAGACCGCGTGATCAAGCAAGCTATTCTAACCACGGCGCTTTCCAATATATTGAGTGCATTCTCCAGCTCAACGTTTTAGTTCCGACACTTTGCTACCCTTCTCCAACCAATTCATTGAGTCCTCACAAACAAACTACAAAGCAAATCGTTACATCGAATCAAAATGCCCGACCAAGATTTCAGAAGCGAAAGCCAAACATGTCTTATCAGACACGACACGGCCGAAAGAACACATACCGTAGTCGCGCAGAAGGGAAGGAAGGAGTCCCTCTATCAGCGGCTCCAGAGCAAGAAGAGAGGTGAAATTTCGGAGGAAGACCTGTTGAAGTACACCGGCATGAGCAAAAACGGACTAGCGGAATGGGCCAAGGACCGGCCTGGCGTTGGCAGAAACAAACGTGGGGAGGCCCCCCCGGAGGCTGCGAGCATTGTTACCTCAGGCTGCTAAATGTGTATTCGAGATGAAGTACCATGTGTGGATGCCTGGGGGCCGAGAACATAGATAGGCGTTGAATGGGGGGTTTAATTGGACCTTTTCAG
Source organism: Colletotrichum graminicola M1.001 (assembly GCF_000149035.1). Lineage (NCBI taxonomy): Eukaryota > Fungi > Ascomycota > Sordariomycetes > Glomerellales > Glomerellaceae > Colletotrichum > Colletotrichum graminicola. Next base: position 172,254 of record NW_007361069.1, read on the forward strand.
TTTGATATTGAATCGAAGACGAGGATTTCGAAATATGTTAGGTAATAGGACAGACATCACTATCATACTAGCTAAGGAAGTCAGATGTGTTGCTTGATTGATGGATATAGTCTCTATAAACCCCCATAAGCGATTTAGTGCAGTACGTAAAGCCCGATACGAGGCACCTCTGACCTGTGCCGCAACTCAATTTTCTAATGCGGCATAGAATACGCAATAACGTAGAACGACTGCTGAGTCTAACTTCACTTTAACCACGGCCCGAATGCAGACACGAACGATCTTTGAGCGCCGGACCATGTTGCTTGATACCGTGTTATTGAGCGTTAGATGGCTTAGTTTAGTAGATAAGTAGTTAATATATCCTCCTTATTTGCTCTCTTATGAAAAGTCTATGTTGAACATACTAGTGTACTACGTATTATTAACTGGAAGACAAGACACAATGCAAAAAGTGAGTTACGCACTGGACTATCTTTTGAGGACAGTAACAAGATTGACAGAGACCGACTTACCCAAGAATGTAAATGACGTTACGGGGAAGTTGCTAGAAACTTTAAGACTTATTAGCAATAATCATTACCTGGTTGACTAGTTAGGAGTTCGTGACAATTATGGGCTTGTTGCATTTACTCAAGTAGCACATGACCTCGATACCTCGATACTATTCAGAGCATAGCATTAGGAATAGAGGACTTGGAGAAAGAGGAAGAGATCAGATTCGTAGTATAATGAGCCACCCCCGAGTAGTTGGAAATCCAAAGCATCAAAACTTTTACGAGTCTATCATCGTAATCCGACCATCTCGCAAAAATACAATCTTGGCCCAGTGGGTAGAGGGATTTCTTACTGGAACTGTAAAAAGTGTATGGAAATATCTCGTGATGCGGTCAATTGGCTGAGGCCATAGGGATCGCAGAATTCTGCGCTGGAATATTCCATCTGAACGTTAAAAAAGAACAGAGAGTCATTGAAACACAAAACTTACGGCATATTAGCCGACAGAAATCAGATTGGGGATCTTGGAGATCTACGATGCCGCGATGCGTTCATCGCATCAATGTGGAGAGTTTGCGTGGGGAGGCCGTGCAGGGTGTTAAAGTGGGTGGTGTAGCAGAAAGAGGATAAGTATAAGGATACTCCGTAGATCTGTCAAAAATACCAAAATGTCAGAGCAAATAGCTACCAGGCCATCATGGGCTATGGCGCAAAGAACGAGGGCAAAATGATTCAAGCCTAGTTTGCAGTGTACCCAAGTCGATATACGCCGATGATGGACGAATCGCGCTACATCCAAGATGGCTCGACTTCATTCGAGTTGCCACTCAGCAACGATATTAGCTGATCCCATTGAGGTAAGCCTAGGTCGATGATGTACACATAACTGTTAAGGCAAGCCTTCAACACTCAGAATGTATAAGTATTTGCATCGTCAGCTTCTCCCGAAACTGTCATTTGACAAACATGGCAGTCAAATTCCTAACGGCTTCATAGCTGTTCACACACGCAATGAGCGTGTCGGCAGCCTTTGGGATGATCTCTGTCTGGATAGAGATCTATCCAGGCACTAGACTGATTCCAAGTTGAGGAGACTGATAACGCGATGGAGCACCAAGGGGTTCTGATCAGAAAGATACAGCCAGCACGAGGAGATCGGGCTCTGCTAGCCAACGAAGGGACTTGAAATAACCTCCTTCTTGGCTGAGATCGGGACGGAACTGTGGAATCTTCTCAGTGTGCCGTGTGTAGATTTAGATGGATTCGGAGTCATCGGGATAATACACACTAGGAAGCAATCCCTAATATGTCCACAGTGATGAGAATAACCAGTTAAACTATCTGTTGGTATCACAGGGATCGCGATCGTAAAGCAGTAATAGTTCGATTAACTACTAGTTGCTTATTAAGATAGATAATAGGAAAAAAAAGAAGAAGTTATTACCGCAGATATTTGTAGTGGTGTAAGTAAGCTGCCAGGGTAAGTCACGTAATAGTAAATCACATAACTATAGATCAGCTCTACTATTAAACAGTTAAATATCCTAACACTAGTAACTTTCTAAAGTAAAGGAAAATTACTATAAATAGCCTAGATACTACCTAGCAGCTAAAAAGCTTAAAAACATAATAAAATTAAAAGCCTAAAAGTATTTAATACTTTTTGTCTATATAATCTATTATATAGCTTAAAAAACTTATCCCTTTATACTAATCTAAACTATCCTATTTCTAACTAGTTATTTTAGCGCCTTATTAGGTAATAATTTAGTAAATCTATTAGTAGGATTATTATTACCTTATATTTATTATACCTTATAGACCTTATATTACTTATATAACTACTAAAAGGCTATAATATTAATTATAAGCTTTTTCTTTTTTATAGTCTTAAGCTTAATAAAGCACTTATAAAGTAAGTATAAGTTAGTATAAAGGATTATTAGTATATATAGTAGCTTAAAGTAGTTAGTAATTATTATAATAGTTATACTAAGTGTATAAGTAATATTAGCGCTAGTAACTATACTATAGATCTTAAAGGCTAGCACACTTTAGGTAACTTACTTACACTTTATTAAGCTAAAGTAAATAATATTACTAGTTATAGTAAATCTATTACCTATAGTAGTACTTATAGATACCTTATTAGTAAGAATAATAATAAATCCTAGCTATAAAGTAAAGTCCTTATTATTTATAAATAATCTATTTATAAAGATAAAAAGCTTTATAAATTTAAGGTTAAGTAAGTAAAATAACAGACTATAGTTAAGGTTATTTATTTACTATATAATATAATAGTTAAGTGCCTTAATTTTATTTAGATTAAGTAATTAGTGTTATACTATAATAAAGTAGTTAAAGCACGCTTTAGGCTAGCAGACTAACGTAATATATATACTACAGGCCTATTACTTAACGTACTACTTAAGTGCTTATAGAGATTCTTTATTAATAGGTTAAAGTCTTTTGCCTTAGCCTTTTTATTAAAGAAAAAGCTTCCCCTTAGTAGTTAGAGATACTACACTACTATTAAAGGTAAGTAGGTTATTAATAGTAAGGATTTACTTCTCCTTAGTAGTAAATATAGCCTTAGTAAGCTTATTAGCCTTATAAGTAAAAAAGGATTTATCTAAAAGGGTAATAGTATTATTAGTCTATATACTAATAATCCTAAAGTCTAGGCTCTCTATATTAGTAATTAGTAAGTATAAATTAAAAGTTAAAGTCTTTATTTAAAGCTTTTCTTTATAGTAGTAACTATATATTACTTACTAGTAAGTGCTTACCTCTATAATACTATATAATAGCTTTACTACTTATATAATAATACCCTTTAGATAAAGTTCTTATATCTATAATAGAAGGTATATAAGAATTATATAATTTAATAAGGTAGTTAACTATATATACACCTAGGTAATATTATATAACTAAAGTAAGAAATTATTATTATTATAAATAAGGGATAAAGTAAAAGTAAAAATAAAGCGCTAGCTAGCTTACTAAATTATAAGTAACTAGGTAAGAATTACTTCTTTACTATTATTAGTATATCCTTAGATAATAAGGTAGGATTTCTTATATAGTTTTTTATTCTAGCTTTTTACCTTATTAATAATCTATAATTTAAATATCTATACTCTAGCGTGCTTATTCTTATTATATTAAATAAAGTAAAATACCCTATAGGTAATAAGCCCTTTAATCTTAGTAGTAGTTACTTACTTAAAAGGCTTCCCTAAGGTAGTAATAATACCCTTTTTCTATAGCTTAATTAATAACAGTTAGTTAGCTTCTTCCTTTATTAAGATATACGCTATACTTATAGTAGTAAAGAAGGCAGTAGGCCTAATAGTAAAGCTAGTTTTATTAAAGAAATTAATATACCTCTATAGGTAGTTAGCTTTTTACTTTAGCTATAGGTATATAGTAATAGTAATACTATTATATATTTCTTTAGTAGGCGTAAGGTTATTAGTAGGTAATAAAGCTACTACACTATTATTATTATTCTTCTTATTACCTTACCTACTTACCTTAAAAAGTAGCTATTATTACTTATTATAAGTATCTTTAAGGTATAGTTTAATAACAGTTAAATAAAAAGTTTATAGGCCTTAAGGGAGGTTAATAGTATAAGTAGTCTTATTACTAGTAATAAGGTAAAAGGGGCCTTACTAGCCCTTTTTCTTACGCTAGACGCAGACTATAGATTAAAGCAGAAAGGCTACTATTATAGTAGTATTTAGGCTATTATATATAGTTACTACCTTATTAACTTACCTTTTTATATAGATTTAGTAAATAGCCTTTATTACTTTTCTTACTACTTTAGCCCTTTTAAGTAAGGTTAGTAAAAGTAGTAATAAGTTAGAGATTTATAAGTAAGCACTAAAGACTAGTAGCATAAGTACTAGGCTATTTAGGCTAGCTGTATTATTAATTACTTTAATAGCTAGCTAAAAGGTAACCTTAGGTATATAGCCCTTACTATAAAAGATATTATATATATATTAGAGGGGTATATAATATCTTTTAACCTTACTAATACTATTATAGGCTTTAATTAGTATTTCTTTAACGTTAATATAAAGTAACCTTACTAACTACTTAAATTTACTAGTATAAAAGTTTAGGCTAGTATTAGTAATAATCTAGTTAGGTAGGCTAAGGTAGACGTTAATCTAGTATATCTAAAGTGCCTTTTATATATACTTTATAGTAATATTTTTAAGTAAACAGGCTACTTAAAAGGATATTATAGTATTAACTATATATAAAGCTAGGTAGTTACTATTAAGGTAGATAATATTAATAATAATCTTATAGTTAAAGTTATATTTATTATTATATAAAGTAAATTTAAAGTAACTAAGCGCTTTTATATTTATTTAGTAGTAGTAGTAGACCTTAGTTAATTTCTCTAAGGCTATAATCTTAACTTTATTACTAGATTATTAGAGGACGTAATAAAGCCTTTAGACTAATAAGTAGCTAAAGTAATAATAAATTTACTATAACTTTATATCTATAAGATAGTAGTAAGTAATACTTTACTTACGTTAATTAAATAGTATTTATATATAGCCCTATTTATAGACAGTAGGTATAATAGTATTACCTTAAATTAGCTTATTAGTAAGGTTATTAAATTTAATACTATACTAATTTATATCTATAAGGTAAAGTAGAAATAAGGTATTTAATAGTATTATATAGAAGGTTAGTATACTAAAGGGGGTTAGTATATTAATTACCTCTTATAATTTAAAGTAGTTACTACTACTAAAGTAGATTTTTACTTTACCTACTTATAACTTATTTATAGCTAGATTTCTTTTTATTTAGTAGTAAAAAGCAAGATACTACTTATATCTAGCTATTAAATATTTAGCTACACTAGAGTTAGGTATAATACTATAAAATAAAATAAATAAATATTACTTATTAAGGGTAAAGATATCTACGTTAGGTAGCTTATTATTATATAAATTCTTATATAAGGAGTTATCCTTTATAAGAAAATAGGTTATAAATTAGTTATATAGTAATAAAAACAGAGCAGGCCTATTAATAGTAAATAAGTTAAAAAATGTTATTAATATATAAAACGTAGTGCCTAATTCTTTATTTTTATTACTTTTTATATAGTTACCTTCTTTATCTAAAGTAAATAGCTTATATCCCTTAAAGTTAGTTATAAAGTAGTTAAAGGCTTTAGGTAAAAAGTCTATTAGATACTACTTTTTATACTTATAGTAGGCTTATTACTTTTTGTCTTTTAAGTGCCTTATTAACTAATAGTTAGGCTTACTATATATATAGCACTTCTTTATAAATAGTAATAAAGGTAAAAGAGGTGCTTATTACTATAAATTACTATTAAAAAGGCGCTATAGTGTAAAATTACTATAGCTATAGTTATAGTAGCTAAACTACTAGTAACTTTACTAGCTATTATAAGTGTAATTAGTCTAATACTACTTCTTTACCTTTTTAGTTAGGTATTAATATATAGGTTATTTAAATTATATTACATTACTAATTACTAATTAAAGCTAGCTACACATGCTAGTAAATATAGATAACAGATTAAAAAGGGTAAAAAAGTATTCCTTTACTTTATAGTAGAAGTTAAGTAATTAGTTATAAAGGGCTATATTAGATAAGGTGCTAATCCTTATAACTATTCTTATAAAGGTAGTTACTTTCTTAATAAGTAACTCTAGGCATTTAGCCTTACTTTTATCTAGATTATCTAAAATAGTCCTTATTAAATTAGTCCTTTATAGCTTAGTAAGGTAGGCCTAAAAAGTCTTTTTATTCTTAAAATTACCCCTTATTTATATAACTATAGTAATAAAGTTAGTTTAGTTATAAAGATAGTTAGTATAGTACTTTATAGCCTTACCTTTAAGTATAATAAAGAAGGCGCTTATAAAGTGCTCTTACTAGATCCTAGCCTTTATATAGTAGTTATAAAAGATTATAAGCTTTAATTTAAGTAACTTATATACCCCTCTACTATACTTTATCTTATTAAGGTATAATTTAATAAGGTTAGTAAGCTAGTAAGTTATAAGTAAGGTAGTAGTAACTAGTATAACTAATAAGTAAAGGTAAACGTTATTTACCTACTTAAATAGTAAAGAAATAAAATTTAGGTTATTATATAATAAGGCTAGATTAATAGGCCTCTATTAACCTTTCTAGACTTAAGTAACTTATACTAAGAGGGTAATAATATAAAAAGGGCCTAGTTAATCTTATATTAATATTATTTCTAGTAGTAAGTCTATAATATTTTATATAAAGTTAGGTTTATTAATCTTTAAGTAAAAGTCCTTACTCTTTTTCTTTTTTTCTTTAATATTCTTAAGCGTTTACGCCTTTAGATTATTAGCCTTAAGGGTATAGTAGATTTATTTAGTAATAGTTAGTAACTTTACTGTTAATACCTATATACCCCTATATATTAGGTAGTCTTTAAATTTAATAATAGTTTTATAGGTAGTACCTTTAAAGGTATTAAGTAACTATTTTTTAAAGTTTTTAGTAGTATATCTTTATAGCTATTAACTATATAGCTATATAAAGCTATATTATATTATTTAAAGTATAATAATAGTACTTAAGGCGTTATATTACTTAACTTAAGTAAGGCTGTTAGGAATATTAGCTAAATTAGTTATACTTTATAGTTATATAATAATAAAAGGCTAGCTATACTTTAAGATAAGATATAAATCCTTAATATCCTATAGATAAATATACTTCTTTACCTTAGCTAGCGCCTATAGTTTACTTTACCTTTTACTTAGTCCTTCCTTTACTATTATTACCTTCTATTAGCCTTACTAACCTCTTAAATATAAGCACTTACTTCTTACCTATAAGGTTAAAGGTAAATCTATATATTAGAGGAATTACTACTATTAGTATAGATAATAATAAGATAAGTAAATAAATAATATAACATAAAGAGGTATAAGTAAGAGATAAAATAAATAAAAAAATAAAATAATAAATAAATAGATAGTAGTAAATAGCTCTAAGGAGGCCTTACGCTTTAGTAACATAAAGAGATAGCTCTAGGGAGGCCTTACGCTTTAGTAACATAAAGAGATAGCTCTAGGGAGGCCTTATAGTAAATCTTACTTAAAAAACAAAAGGAGACGTACGCTATCTCTAAAAAGAGATATATATAGACCTTACTTTTTAGTAAGTAGGATACTATAGTTAAAGATTTTTAAAAAAAGAAAAATAAAAAGTTAAGGTTATATACCTTACTTAAAGGTAAATAATAAGTAGTCTTTTTAAATTAATTAGAATAGTAAAGTTAAGTAAAAGTTATATTAGTTACTAATAACTATACCTTACTTAAAGAAGAAGAGAAAGTAAAAAAGATAGTATAGTTATTAATAAGTATTTAAAAGATAAAAAAAAGTAAGTAAATTAAAGTAATATAAGTAACTTTTACCTTTTTTACCTTACTTAAAAAACAAAAAGAGGCATACTTACTAAAAGTAACACTTAGCTACTAATTATCTAGTTAAAAAAAAAAGTTATAATTACTATAAGCTACACCTAGCTAATAATATAATATTAGAAGTATATAAAGGTAAAATTAGTAAAAGCTATTTACTTATAAATACTATATTAAAAGTAAATTACTTAAGTAGTTCTTACTTAACTACTTTATAGCTAGTCCTACTAGTAAGATCTTATTTAGATAAGAACTTATAGGAGTCTATTTACTTATAATCTTATATAGGCTATTACTACTATAGTAAGATAAAAACTTAGTAAGATAAAAATCTTAATAATTAGAGAGAAAAAAGGTTAAAAGATAAAAAAAAAAAGAACTTAAAGAAACTTAGGTATAAAAAAAAATAATTATACTAAATACTATAAAAGTTATTAGTAAGTAAGTAGTATATAAAGGAAAAGACTTCTCTAAAAGTAATAAAGTTAATAGTAGTAATAGTAGTTATTATATAGTAGATATAAGGCTTAAAGGGTTATTTACTAGGTATTATAAGATCCTAAGTACTAATAATCTTTAGGCTAGGTAGCACTTTAATACTTTAATCTAAGCTGCTATAGTAAGTAAAGTATTATAAGCCTCTTCTAATAATCCTTACTAATCTATAGTAGTAGTAACTATAAAGTTAACTACTAATTAGTGTTAGTATTATAGGGATTATAATTATAAAGTAGTAATAGTTTAATTAACTACTAGTTACTTATTAAGATAGATAATAAGAAAAAGAAGAAGAAGTTATTGCTATAGATATTTGTAGTGGTGTAAGTGAGCCGCCGGGGTGAGTCACGTGATGGTAAATCACGTGACCATGGATCGGCTCCACCATTGAACAGTTGAATATCCCGACACTATCTGGGACCGGCCTCAAGGGAAACATCCCGCCTCTACGCCGCAACTACAAGGGACCATCTATACGGCAATACACGCCAATTTTCTCAGGCCACATACGGCTCATCTTTCCGCATGATGTAGATTTCACCAGCGAGGACTGTGCATCCAACGGCTGTGGCGATGCCGATGATTGGCGCGTTGACGCATAGGAACTCGATGCGGCGGACGATGACTCCCTTGGAAGCCAGGATATCTCTCCAAAGCAAGCCGGCAAGCGATGCGCAAAAGACAGATCCGAAGGCCCCGAAGTTAACGCCTAGCGCCATGCTGTAGACCGAGCCCCAGAAGGTACGGTCGCTGATGGTCCGGCCCTCACTCTGTGTGATTTGCACCCATGCCTGGATGATGCGGCACAGCAGGATTGTGGTCCCGATGTTTGTGCCAGTAAACTAGGGTGTTGTTAGCCTTTGAACGTGTGAATTAAGCCCCAGTGAAATGCAACCGAATCTGCAGGATGCATGCAAACATACGTTGGATAAAAAGACACCGAGGAATCCCATGCCGCTAATGGCGCCCATGATGCCAGTCCTCCGTACCCACTCGTCCCAGCCGTACGCGAAGAGCGACACCCAGCCTTTCCTCACAAGCGCCTCGACCAAGATGAACATGGCGAACGCGAAGGGTACCAATGCAAAAGGTAGCCGCGAGAGGACAATGGACGCAGCAGGGAACGTCTCGCGCCACCAGGCGTGGGCCTCGCGTGCCATTGACACCAACGTCGTCGGCTGCGCTGCTCGGCGTGCCTGCCGCTGGTTCAACTCGCCCTCTATGGCGGCTGCACGCTCCTCGTCCGACGTCGCGTGCCACGGTGAGAGCCTTTTCTTAGGCTTCTCGTTGGAGATATCCATCGCCGTCTGACCTCCTTCGGAGGAGGAGCGGGGCATCGAGGAGTCGTCGTCGTTGCTGCTGCGGACTCTACCCGCCTCGGAAGCCGCGCGCAGGTCGCGCTCGACGGCGTCGCGCTCGGCAAGGGTGCGGCCCCTCTGGGCGACGGCGCGAGTCACGGCTCGGTTGCGCCAGCCCGTGAAGAGGTCCGCGCAGAGGCACAGGAAAGAGGCAGGCATGGTGACGTACATGACGGGCGTCGGGTGTCCGCCACGGCTCGCCGTGATGGCGTTGATCAGGAGCACTGAGATCAGCGTAGCAGCCATGATGCTGACGCTGTAGGTAGCATGGCGTCGGTCCAGGTAGGGGTTGAGGATTTCGCCGACCGGGGTACGGTCCTCGCCATAGCCGGCATAGGGTACGTTTGGATTGACAGGCTCACGCTCCCTCTCAGCGTCGGACAGCTCGTGCATGTCGATGGCGCGCGGCACGTACTTTTCGTCACGGAACACTATGAACAACAGACAGGGGAAAAGCACTGCGGCGGTGATAATGACGGGCACAATCATGTTGGCTGTGTAGTCAATGAACTTGATCTGAAAGGCGGCAGCCAAGACAAGGTTCGTTGGGTTTGACGACACCAGAATGGCCGAACTGATGTTGGCAACAGCAAACTGCGAAAAGATCCAGGCTCTCGCCGAAGCTATGTTACTGGAGGCGCGGATCATGTATGCTAGGAAAGAAGTGCCTGAACGGGGCCAAGGTTGCGGTGAGCTGCTGTATCAGAGAAAGCGTAGACGGGCATGACTGACCAGATAGCACAATGGGGTCATTTCCAATGGCAGTGCCCAGGGCAAAGAAGAACCAGAACAGATACAGAAACAGTCGGCGGCCATGCGCTCCGGCCTTTTTCAGAACCCTGAAGGCAAGGTATTTCAACAGGCCAGAGGCGTCGATCGAGATAGCGATGTACGCGAGCGTGATGAAAAATATCATGACGTCGTAGGGATCAATGTTGTTGGAGCCAACAGTGCCTGCGTTGCAACCAGGTTAATGATTACTTGCCACACAAAGCGAGTGTCTAAAGCAGGTCTTCAAAATACACACCATCGTGTACCTCGTCACGCCCAATTGCTAGGGTTGCAAGTAGGAAGAGGCAGGCATAAACAGGTGCCATGATGGTGCTTATGGACCACCTGAGCACCTTCCAACGACCTCCATCTTCTCGAGGCCCTGCGAGATCTCGTGGGGGGATGATACGAACTCTTGCGAGCACACCTAGGAAAGCATTCCAGGCTACCCTGGGAACAGGAATAGGGATGTGAAAGGGAAAGCTGACGACAGTGTCTGTTTGCAGTTGTTAGTACACATAGTACCTACCGAGTGGGCCAAACCGCCAACGCCAGCGCGAAGAAAGAAAACAAAAAGGGGGGGGGGAATCTGGGTTTGGGGTTGGGTTTGAACTTACTTGTGATGATAAAGACGATAAGAGTCAATATAGAGCGCCACTCCCTGATCTGGCTCATATCAGGTGGCGGCAGCCGCTCGTCCGTGTCCATTTTGGTAGGGTGGGAAGAGGACGTAAGCACTGCCAAAGAAACGCGCTATTGACAGAAAGCCACAGTCAGAAGGACCGAAGATATGATAGAGATGCAACCGTCTGATGCTGAAGTTTGGAGGTACTGACTACCATGTCATCACTGTACGAGACAAATGCTCTTTATATAAATGAAACACATATAAGGCAATGGGCCACCGTTAGCGGCGGAGGCCGGCACCTGGTGCGTATAGTGCCAACGGTTAGCGGGGCATGGCAGCCAATATGAGCGGGACGCAGCCAAGGCTAGACACGGAGACGACCAAGACCGCATGTTGGTTCCATTGGGTACGGATTTTTCAAATCCTATCCACCGTCGTCCCCTTGGCCAAGCGGGAAAAGCATCTGGCAGGAGCACCATGCCAATCGGGTGAAAAAAAAAAAGGCCGGTCTCAAGCACTTCCAAAAGAACCTTACTTCAGAAGCGTATCATGACCCCCCCCCCCCCCCCCCCCCCCACCGCGTTCGATAATTTGATACAGGAATTTTCCTTCTAGTATAATGTAGTAATTTTCAGGCATCTTGTAGTGATATAATTTTTTTTCTACTGTCAGAAGGGTAGAAAAGATGGCATGTTAGTAGTTAGTAGGTAGGTAGATAAGCGGCAATGGAAGACAGCCCCCCCCTTTTTTTCTTCTTTTTCTTTGTTGTGTTTTCCCCCCATTTTCCCACCCGAGTGTATTCCTTTCCGCCACAGAACACTAGGGACGCCTACCTACAAATACGGAAATGCACTCGGGGGCATCCACCGCTCATCTAACCGGCAAAAAGAAACTACCCGTCTCAAGGTTACTGCGTTCCTCACAGAAGATGGCGGGGGAGAAAGATGTGGATGAAGGAAAAAGCAAATCTCGTATCATGACTTGTTGCCACAGATAAAAGACCAGTTATATATGTGTGTGTGTGTGTGTGTGTGTGTGTGTGTGTGTAACCGTATAGTTACTCAAAAGACGACGAACACTGTTTATCGAGCAGGTAGAGAGATCAGCAGTAAGAAGTCCGCAACTGGGCCGGCAGATGCTCTTGGCCGCTCAAAGAACGTTCCGGAAGCAGGCGGACAGCGGTGAGACCTGGCTGTCGCCTAGGTATTGAGTTTTTCAAACTCAAAAGAGTGGGCCAACCACACACAACAGTGCTTTGGTTCTACCTAGTTGAACACACCCTATATCTTAGCAACTCAAGCTTTTACGAATGACAACTGACAGAAACATGTTTGGAACGTGCCAACTGTTTCAATAGAGTAGCATTTCTCGTTAGCAGATGGCCGCCAGATGTACCCTACCTACTCTGCCACCAAGCCAAGACTTTTGGCCTGCATGGGATCTAAGCATATTTACGCATCCATGGCTTGTATCCGAGAGTACGCCATGTAAGCGCCGCAGAGAGAAAGCGGGAAAAAGGAAAGAAAAGCAGCTTGCAGGCCCTCAGAGTCCGAATGCAACTTGGCAAAACGGCCGGGACAGTAGGAAACGACCTTGGCAGAGATAAGAGAATTGTCATTTCCCGATTCTGCAAATTTAAGCCCTGTAGCTGGCTGCAGCTAGTACTACCGGCATTGAAAAAATATCAAGATGCAAAATAGCGTCATGGGATGCGGGGAGACAGGAGAAGGCGATTTTGTGTGACTCCATACGCACGAAAGGTATCACAGCATGCCAATGGCGTGATTTTTCCAAGATAATGTCAGACGGTTATCAAGCACCACTTGTTCATCAATACTCGCGGCAGGTCATATGCTTTGTCACACTGCTCACAGTCATTAGTTAGCAACCATTGTCTCATTACATCTTATTATTGCCCCTCTTATAGCGGCGTAGCGTTATGAACAGGATATCGGTGCGTAGAGCACTTGGACTTATTGAGCTGGTGCCTTCTATCCCCACCATGTGTAGGTCTGATAGTTGGCAGGGTGTGAGAATTGTGATGTTATCCTTACCCTGGGACTTTTGATATTAGTCTAGCCATGCCGAGGAACTCTTTCGTATTGATGATGGGAGGGTCTAGAGCTTCTGTACTATTGGTACGGGAGTATTTGGTGCTGTTCATATTATGGTGCAAATCACTTCTCTGCTGGCTGCCTCTTCATAGACGTCGAGGATGCCAGCGCCCTGAACCACTGCAAGCAATAATCGCCTCTGAGAGTGAACGACTCAGTGAATGTGGAAATATGTACTCGCCAAGAAACCTACATCGTGCTCCTCTTCGAATGTACGTGATAGCTCTTAGCCTTATAAACTGAAACCCATTCCATCATTCAGTGTTGCAACTAGCCCGCAGTGATAAGGAAAGCTGATTCCAAGCCGGCTGAGTTTGAGTCTGGATCCCTAAGGAAAACCGAGACTACTGGTCTCAACCTTCTCGGCCTTGTGATAGCACAGAAGCTTGGGCAACTCCATGTCTGGCTAGTATCACCACCTAAAGCTGGGGCTTGTTTCGAGTTGGCCAGCCAAGAAAGTGCCCAACGAAAGAAGCGAGACAGCAAGGCGAGCAAGTTGCTTTTTTGTCTCGGTCGCTTACTGGATCTACAGTCGCCATCCCCGATGGCAATGCGGTTCTTGTTCGGCTGCCCTTAGAGTAGCTTCCGGAGATCGCATAACCCTAGACCTTGTCCGCAGCTAGGAAGGACCGTGTCTGCTTCCCGGAGCCGGTTGTAATCGTCCGTCTTGAGGATTTTGATTGGCGTGAGCATCGCCCGGGGAGCCTCCGGTCCTTCTTTGCCTAAAATGATTCACGGCCTATTAGTCAACTGACTGTGTTTGGCATCGTGGCATGGCTTGCACCGGGGTTTGCCCAGGATACGCAAATCGACGAATGTGTGTGAAGTACTGAGATTGAGATTGGCCAAGACTAATTGGAGCCCGTGATACACACATGAGAAATTATGCGACAACCTCCAAGAAACACCAAGTGCCTACGCTTGCTGTCTCACCAACTCAGCCTTTGGTCTCCCTAATCGAAATCCTCGCTTCTGGTGAAACCAAGTGCCGAGTGGCGATGCAACCCGGCCAGAGGTAGATCTCATATGATCTCATACACATGTGGCGACAGTCTAATATAGGTCTTCAGGAGAACCTCGTGTGACGTTTGCCGTCTGGCTATGAGCATGCCGAGACAACATGGCATACCGTCGACTTACAAAACAAAACCACATTGCCCTTCCGCTTCCACCTTCTAGACGTCCACCTAATAAATGTTCTTTCTAGATGTACCCTGTTTTTCCTTGCTTACTTACCTGCCCTTTGACGCATCGCCATGTCACGACTTCCCGATCAACAACGTCAGCAATCACAATGGACATCGGTAGGTGACCACAAATCAGGTGCAGCGGCAGCCCTAGAACTACTCAGTTCCGACCCAGAATTTGCAACTCATAGAGATATCGGTTGGCAGCAGCATAACAGGAACCCGTCGGATCGAACAGCCGCCTCTTCCCCACCTTATTCAGCCCTCCGGGACGACGTCCGTTCCAGAAGCAACGCAAGTCAAGCCGACACCAACATGTCAGTCTTCCATGAGGAACCGCTTCCCACTAGTGCCACGCAGCCTGAGATGCGACTGCCGTCTGCCCGCTTCGTCCCCTTTCGCTACCCGACGGTTGGTTCCTTCAACGGGGAGAACATGGCTGGGCTGGACCCAGTTCAGCATGCACTTCGAAGCCGCTCGGGGTCGGCGTCTTCACGCATACCGCTGCCAGAGAACCCACAAGCATTGCTTAACGTCCGCTATGGCCCCAGGAGCACACCATATCAACCGTTGACGAGCCTCTCCAATCAACAGGAAGTTGTCAATAACACACAGCCTCTGCCACCACCACCACCACATCCAGGACAGTTTGGTCCCTACCAACCTCCCGCCGGGTACAACCCAGTCCGGAACTCGAGAATAAGTAGTATCGGGCTGGAAGAGAAGGGACATGAGAACCCTAGGGTCCGGGCACTCGTCGATGCCTTGAGACTGAATCCACCTTCTCCACTTACTCCGGCCGCCCAGGAGACGAGACGGCCTGCCGAGCCAACCAGGCAGTCCAGCCATATCGAATTAGCCACAGTTTTGGACGACATCCGAGCCAATCCCCAACGGTGGTCTAATCCGGGCCCACCATTACCACAGGCTGCAAGACTTCCGGAGCAGCACAGAGGTTCCAGCGCGTTCAAGCAGCGTGCCGTTCCGTCACCCCTGCAGGCCAGCCCGGACTCAGTCATTGCTGCGGCCACCACCATGGACGGCAGTACCGCCTCCGCAGCGAGGGGATGGGAGAAGCAAGACCCACCACGGCCCACCATGGGCGACGACGGTGGTAGGGGTGGCGGGGTCGCCAATGCGAGGAACAAGCCCGCTGGCGCTGCCGACGACTTGGAGGCGGATAACATTGTCACCTGGGACGGTCCGAACGACCCAGCCAACCCGGCCAACTGGCCAATGATGAAGAAGTATCAGACATCGCTCATTCTCTCACTATTTAGCTTCATCGCCCCCTTCTCTGCTACCATGGTGGGCCCCGCCATGGAAGTCATCGGCACTGAACTCAACATTGCACCCGGCACGGAGCAGCAGCTGATCCAGGGCATGCAAGTCCTCGCGGCCGGGGTCGGTCCCTTCTTCATAGCGCCCATTATAGAGCTGTTTGGTCGAGCCAACGTGATCCGCTACGCACATCTTTGGCACCTCATCTGGAATACAGCCTGTGGTTTCGCAACATCTGGACCTCAGTTGCTCGCCTTCCGTTTTATTGGTGGCCTCGGCGCCAGTGCGCCTCAGATTGTGAGTCCGTCTCTTCCAAGGGCAGCCAAGTGTATGAGCTGACGTTTACTGTCGTCTTCCAGCTGGCACCTGGCCTTACCGCCGATGTGTATCCGGCGCCGATGGGGGGCAGAGGGGACGCGGTACACGCCTACCTACCCTTTTTTGGCAGTGCCATCGCGCCCATTTTCGGTGCCTTCGTCACACAGGAAAGCAACTGGCGTTGGATATTCTGGGGGACGTCGATTTTCAGCGTGATAGCAGTCGCGCTGGCGTTTTTGGTTCTGGACGAAACGTACCACCCGGTATTGCTAGAACGCAAAGCCGCCCGGTTGCGCCAAGAAACGGGCAATCAACGACTGCACACGCCTTTCCACGACCCAAACCAGTCCAACAGCGACCGCATCTTGAAAAGGGCAGCCCTCCCTTGGTTTATGCTGGTATCCCATCCCATCGTCCAGCTGCCGTTTGGCTACAGGGCCTACCTCTTTGGCATCATGTATTTTGTGTAAGCTGACACCGAATCCCCCACCCAAGCAAGCTGGCATCGAGAGAACCTAACACTTAGATCAGAATCTCGACTTATGGTCAAAACTTTATGAGCGTATACGGAATGGACAAGGAAAGCGCCAGTTTGAACTTTCTCTCGCTTGCTATCGGCTTCGTTGTTGGGCTGCACATTAGCCGCTATGCCATTGACGGGGTACGTCTTCTATGAATAACAATGAGAGCGATATACAGCAAATCCAGCCTAATGCTAACAACGTCTGTATCAGTTCTCGGCTTATTTTCGTAGAAGACACAAAACCACCGGTCACGCCCCCGAATGGAGACTTCCCGTCAACGGCGGCGCGGCACTTTTCCTCCCACCGGCCCTTATACTCTACGGCTGGGGCTTAAGAAACGAGTTGCACTACATCATAATCAACATCAGCGCTTTCCTCCTTGCCATCGGTCTGATCCTTGGTTACTTTAGCCTACAGCCGTACGTGACTGAATCCTACGGGCTCGAATACGCCTCGAGCGCGCACTCCGTCGGTGCCTTCCTCCAGCACATCGCCGAGTTCGCCTTTCCGCTTTTTGGACCATCCGTCACTAGTTCAGACCTCGCTTTCGGCTGGAGTTACACTCTGCTGGCCGCACTAACGTTAGCCATCTGCACGATGATGCCCTTGATCCTCTGGCATTTTGGGCCAGCTATCAGACGGGTTAGCACTAGAGGTTTACCTGTGGAGCCGTCTGGTCGACGTTGAATACTAAGCCCTGGAAGAGTGGCTTCTTCTGTTTATAAGAAGCCAAGGCCTATATGCTGCATGTAAGACTAGATAAAGTGAAGATGATACGAGATGTTATTGCTCGGTCGAAACATCTGGTAGGAGTTTCATACAGTGTAGATTTCTCTACTTAATATATCACTATGAGATGAAAATTTTCAGAGCCTAGAGGAATTATCAGCGACCTAGTTTGCGGTCAACGCTATTAGTTCACAACGCTTTTACATTATACAACGTTCCCGAGGGAGAACAGAGACAAATTGCTTTCATCGGTGACAGGTGGCCCAGCAGAATTGGTTACATGCTAATTGTTCTGCAACCCTCTGGCGCCGTTACAGTAAGGCCTATCGCTGTCAGCTTATTGAGATTCTCCTCTCTAGCCATTTTCCGATGCTTAGATCCGGTTCTTTATCCTGCTTATACGAATTGAGAAGAAACTCCATAGCATCTTGAGGACAGGGACACAAAACACGAGGTTACCAACGAGCACTGCCATGCTGACCTCACGGACGGCCCAGATGATCCACGGAGGGTCTATCAAGTCCGCCGAGCTTGAGAAAACAGCCACTTTAAGCAGAATTGCCGCGAGCATATGTTTGAGGTTAGCTATTATCAACAAGACTCTAAACAATTAAACTTATTACTGCCTCAAAGGGTTGCCTACAACAAATATTCCCATGCTGAACAAAGTAACAAGCATTAATTTTCTATTATATTGTTAATATTAGCCTTTTGACTTATAGCTTAAGATGTATATAGCAGACAAGATGCTTACTTTTCAATCTTCATCTTTAATCTACTAATACGTGTTACTGGAATCAGTATCAGGACTATGTCTGTTGATAGATTCATAGAGAGCTGTAGGATATTGTATTTAATCCATGATAGACATTGTTCTATGGTCTTTGTAAGCCTTTTTTTTAACTAAGGGCCTTAATAATAGAGTGCACTTTATATATTCTGATTTCTGTTTTTATGAACATATACGTACCGTTTTGTGGATGAAGAACTAAAAGTTCAGAGAAGGGCCGACACCATCCATCATAAAGGACAACAATGACTGCTATGTATGGAAGGCCAATAGATATCATAAATAGGAGCAAAAGCTTATGTTCAGTACCAAAGAAGCTATTGTTCCATAGGCTTGATGTTACTAACATTACCTTAAACTAAGGTCTAGGTTAAGGCGGCACCTACGTTAAGCGGTTATAAAATAGCAAAAGACAGAATTTATTACCCCATAAAGTGGTCTGTAGTGCCGTTTCAAGGAGCAAACCAAGTATACCAAGTCGTCGGGCGACAGCAGACTCGTATTCAGGTGTATTATTGGAATGATCCATATTTGAGGCAGTTTGGAAGTATAGGTATAGAGATACCAGAGAGGTTGTGTATGTGATCTATAAACTTAGAATCAGGACCTACTAATATAGCAAGTACGTAAGACATGCTATTTAGTAGTCTTACTAGAGACACCAAAAGGGCATATGGGGGGCAAATGAATGATGGGACAGACCACGATTATAGCCATTAATATATCCTCCTTAGGCATATCTTTTAAAAACTTTTGTTTTCGAACGGTGTACTGTGATAAACTTGTGAGTGCACTGGTCAGTACCAAAATCCCGATGAAGGAGGGCAGTCACATGGACGAACTATCTGATGAAAACTACTGTGATGGCTAAACAAAACCACACCCAGGTTTCCGTTTTATAAGATGATGACAGAGACATCTAGATATGATGAATCGTAGTTGTGTCGTAAATGTGATCACTATACCAACATGTCATTTGGGGTTGTAGCCGTGTATACCTGCAGAAAATAGAATGGTCCTTGTGATGACTTTATAGAAATTGATCGGCCAGGTTCGGCACAGAATTCATAAGAACGTCGATTCCAACGAACAATGGAAGACTTACAGTGATATTAAACATATGAAGGACAGGCTAAGATTTTAATGGAAGCTCCGTACTGCCGGGAACAGCTTAATAGAGGTTAAATATCGGTTATATTAAACAGAATTCCCCTTTATAGGAGCCCTTCTCGTATGAAAATAGGATTGAATCAAGAAGATGTTTTTGTGGCTATCCCCTTTACTACAGGACTTAATACTTGGTTGTTGTATGAATATGTGTAATACTTTTGACTTCTATTTTATATACGAGTCAAGAAGTTCGGGCCAGCGTGGATTGATAATCCATCCCTACTTCCTGCGTGGAGCATAAACTGTTAACGTTAAAAGGAGAAGTGCTCCCATCCTAGAGCGACTTTGGATCAAACTAAATACTGTACAGTGGCACTTTATCACAGAACCTTAGCCCCGAATCTTCTTATTGTTAGCTGCTAGTCCCCAATGTCACGCCACATAAACTCACCAGGTTCATACCCCAGACGCTTTTTCAGGCCGCCAAACCAAATGTAGTTAACTACTTCTCCAAACTAGAGTTACGCAAGGAGATTCTGGATTGGTGGCTGGATTAAGCTAGAATAAGTATGAACCTGGCTAATGCTTTTCAGCTATACATTTCAGGATGATAGAAACCCTTGATTATTTGCTAGGATCTAATGTAA
Organism: Colletotrichum graminicola M1.001; assembly: GCF_000149035.1. Lineage (NCBI taxonomy): Eukaryota > Fungi > Ascomycota > Sordariomycetes > Glomerellales > Glomerellaceae > Colletotrichum > Colletotrichum graminicola. The sequence goes on from NW_007361069.1 coordinate 192,199, forward strand.
TCACGTCAAGATATTACTGTCATACATATCGACAGAGCTAGTGGCTTTGTGCTCCTTTCGTTTGGTGGCTAATGATGGCAATGAGAAGCTCGAAACCTTCGAGTGGGTGGTCTGCTCAGCGCCAGGATTAGCAATTAGGTAGCATGGTGGCAGAGCTAGTGACTTTTTGCCGCTAGCGATAAGCGATTAAGGATGTGAATGAGAAGATCGAAACCTTCAAGTGGGTGGTCTGCTCGGCGCTAGGATTATCAATAAGGTGTTGAAGCGCGTAATTAGCAGCGATAACCTTGCGTTGATTGATTGCTCTGTTGTGTGTTCCTATCTCTGTTACGCAGCCATCGCCAATCGGCCCTTAAGGGGCAAATACACAGATCATTATTTTCCCTTGTTTTAGGTAAAGAAATCTATCTAAGAAATAACTAGTGTATTTACAGCTAATTACCCTACCTTAATCTAGGTGTATATGACTATTTTACCTACTTTAATACACCCTCTTAGATTAAGGCTATTTAAAGCCTTTAATCTAGCCTTTTAATTAATAGTATCTATAATTATAACTACTTATTATTAGTTAGTACCTAATAATTTATTATAATAGTTATTATAACTATAAACTACTTTTATTTACTTACTTAGTTAGCTAGGTAACTAACTAAAACTAAAGTATATATAGTTAAGTAATATTACTTATTACTTAATAATATAATATAATATAATAGCTTATATTAAAGCTTTTAAGTTTAATTTTAAGTAGAGGTAAAAAATGTTAATTATAGTAATATTTAAAAAGCCTACTAAGTTTATAATTACTTAGTTATTAAATTTCTTACTTAAAGCTATAAATAGTATAAAACATAGTTAAAGTAGGTATTAATTTACTTAGTAAGCTAATTTCTTTTTATTAAATATAAGTCACTAGGCATAAGGTTTAGTTACTTTAAAATTATTAATCCTTTTAAATATATTTACTAATATTATTATAAGGTAAGGTAGTAAGTGCCTATAGTTAGGAAATAGACAGATAGTAAGGACTAGATACCTAATATACACGTAATACGTTATATATACCCTTAGTATATATCTCTTTAGTAAGTAACCCTTTATAAAGAAAGGGTTAACTATAAATACACCTCTTATCTATTACTTATTTTATCTTATATTATTTATTTAGCTCTTTATTATTACTTATCTTACTTTACTACTTTACTATTAAGCTTTATGTTTATACTATATTACTTTACGCTACTATTATATTATAACTTAATAAGTTATAAGCTAGGTTACATTACCTAATAGATAGACAATAGGCAGCAGTAGTATTTATATAAACTAGGAACTAGGTTAGATAAATAACTCCTTAGGACAGAAGAACTATAGTATAAGTTATATAATAATAAAAAGAACTAATAGATAATAGGCGCTTTAGGTAAAAGACTAACTAGTTAATAGCGCTCTATAGTAAAGGACTAATAGATAGGTATTACTCCTAAGTATACTAAAGGAATTAGGACTTATATATAAAATAGACTTAAACATACTTAAGAACAGACTCCTATAGCTCTTTAGTAATATACTTATAATATATTCTTAAAATACCGTCTAGTATTTAACCTTAGTAATTTAATTAATAAGAAGCTATATAAGCTACTTTATAACCTTAGTCTTAACTAATTACAATATAATTAATAAGATAATAAGAAAATAATAAATACTATTACTTAAGTACTAACTTCTACTTAATATTAGTAAAAACCTTACTATTTAGAAACTAGCTATAATACTTTAATTACTTTTATTAAGTAAGTTAACCTTAATACTTACTTAATAGTATTTTATAATATTTATACTTAAGATAACCTTAACTTCTTTTAGCTTTAAAAAGAACCTAACTACTTTAGCTAAAAGCCTAAATAAGAAAATAAATAATATTAAGAAATCTAATGATAAAGTAAACTTTACTTAAGGTATATATAATAAAATCTAGTAATATAAAAAGTAAAATAATAGTAATATAGCTTATATATAAGCTATAATTAATAATATTAGTAAAAAGCTAAATACTAAAAACCTTAAAGTTAGCTAGCTATAAGATATAATTTATAACACTATTACCTAACTAAAAGATAAAATAGCTAAGGCTAAAAAACTAAATAAAAAAGTTACTATTTTTAGAGGTATTATAAATATTATTACTACTTTAGTTAATAAATATAATAAGCTTAAACTTAACTTATATAGAACTTATAAAAAAACTAGTAAATAGCTAAAAAAGATTTCTAATTTAAGTTTATACTTATTAAACCTTTTATACTACTAACTTTAAAAGTAAAACTAAATAAGTTATCTATATAAGAACTTTTTTATAAAGAAAAGTACTTTCTTATATAAACCTTACTTAGAAGAGTTTCTTAAGTATAGTAGTAACCTTACTATATACTTCTATAAAATATAAAATATTTTTAAAAGTATAACTAGCTTTATAAAGGCCTTATAGTTACTATTTTAAGACCTTAATAAAAAGTAATAAGCTAAGTAAGACCTAGCTAGCCTATAATAAACTAAGTTAGCCTCTTACTATATAGCTAAATTCTAATAATTAGCTACTTAACTTAATATTACTTAAGAAATACTAATTTTTACTTTTTACTAAAGACTTAAAGATAATATTAAAAATAAACCTATTAAGATTATTAACTTACTTAAGGATTTCTTATTTTATATTAAGCTTACTATTAGAGTTAATATATAATCTTTTAGGTAATATAAAAAATATAAAGAAACTCAATAACCTAGTACTAATATTAGTAAGAAGTATACCTAAGGACTTAAATAGCTATACTAGTAAAATAAAAAATAAAATAACTAGTAGTAATTATATTATAGTTACTTAAGTACTACTTATAAGTAATATATAAGACTTATAAATATTAGTATTACTAAGAAATAAGATTAATAACTAGTATAAGTTTTAGTATAACAGGTAAGCTAGTCTCTTAGATAGAGAATTCTAGCTTAGGAGAATATAAGAGAGTATATCTCTTATATAAAGATATATCCTATAGAAGCAAGAATATAGGATAAAAGGGAGATATAAATACTTATACCTAGGGTAGATAAATAGAGGATATAAGGATATATAGTTAAAAGAGAGTATAGTAGTTAGATTATTAACTATTTGCTTGCTTAGAGAAAGAAGGAAAGGAAGCTAGAAACAGGAAGTATTCTTGCCCTTATATAGTTATACTTAGCTTACTAGAATATTCCATACTTACGTAAGCTGCTTATAAATCAACCTAGTAGACACGTAAGATAATAACCTTAACTAAATAACCCTAACTTAAAGTAATAACCTTATAGGTAAGATAGTGTTAGAAGGTAGGATCTTAAGAGATCTTAGACATTCTAGTACCTTGTTTA
>NW_007361070.1:0-8776 GCF_000149035.1 Colletotrichum graminicola M1.001
CTATAAGTAACTACTTACATATTACTATAGTGTGCCTAAATCCTTTATTACTATCTTTAACCTATCTATAATCTTTAGTAGCCTTTATATATAATTATATAATAGCGTAGTAAATTTACTTTTTTATTATAGTCTATAGTTATAATATATTATTTATAATAATAATTATAATAATAACTAATATTAAATTAACTATAAGTATAATAGCTAATATAACTATAAGGTAGACCTCTAGAGATAATAAGGCTAGTTATAAGGCCCTCTATAGTTACCTTATAATAAACTACTACCTAGTAGTAATTTATCTAAGAAGTGCTTTATCTATAGTAAATTAGGCTGTTAGTTAACTAAGCATACTAAGGAGGAATAATAAGCCTCTTTTATATAGTATAAAAGCACTTACTTTATATAGGCTTTACTAACTATATTTAGTTACTTTCTTATTAGCTATAAGGGCACTAAGCTAAGTTATATTAAAGAAGTAAGTAATAATAGTAAAGTTTACTTATTAAATAGTAAAGGCTATAAATCTACTACGTTTTTTACTATAACTATATACTTTAGTAAGCAGTTAATTAATAGCCTATCTATATATAAGAAGCTATATAACTAAGTAACTTTTTATACTATAACTTATAATAATTTATATAAAGAGCTATTACCTAGCGTAACTATAAAAAGTAGTAATATCTTTATATTCTATAACTACTACTTTATGTCTACCTTCTAAGGTATTATACCCAACACTAGTGTAGCTAAGGTATTTATTGCTACCTAATAATAGTACTACGCTTTTAAAAAACACCTTAGTAAGAAGATTTTACTAGATACTATATATACTAGTAAGGTAATAATTCACTTTAGTAGTAGAGATTACTCTAAGTCCCTTAGTGTAATCTATATATCTATACTAATTAGTAAACTTGTTTTCTATATAACAATAAGTAATATGCTATTTCTTTTATAGCTATTATAGCTATCTAGGATTAAAAGGTAATAAGTACTCTTTATATAGGACTTTATATACTAATTAAAGTACCTTAGCTAATCTAGGCTAATCTTATTTATAGTCTATTTAATTTTACTTAGGTAGATACGCTATATAGCTAGAAATTAGCTATTTTAGTACTAAGAGAGGAGGTAATATTTACCTTTTATAATAATATATAAAGGTATTACCTAGCTATTTATATATACACCCAAAGTAATAGAAACCTATTCTTAATTACTAGGCTGCTTTATATAAGGCCTTCCCTTATAATTAGAGGTTATAATAAACTTTATATATAATAGTATTCTTATTAGAAAGCTAGTCTTATTAAAATTATAAATATTATAATCCTATATTCTATACTTTATAATTATGTTTTATATAAGTGTAAACTAGCCTTATATAATTATAAGATACTTAGCTAAGGCTCTCTAATAGTTAATTTAATATAAAAATCGTATTTTTAATTAGGGTTATTATTATATACAGTTCTCTGCCTATTAAGGTCTAACACGTGTTACGTTATGTTTAAAAAGGAGTTAGTTAGCTATATCTTATATGTTATCTTATTGTAAAGAAAACCCTTAATTAATTAGGTTAATAACTTATTTAAGAATTACCTCCTCTTCTAAAATAGTTATCCTTATTAATTTTAAACGCGTCTTAGCTTATAGGAGTATACTATTACGTTACGTATAAAGGGTTAATTTAGGGACCTTAAAGTTAGAGGCAGCACTTTATACAGACATTTTTAGGTTATTTTTAAAAGCCTAGATAGTAAGGATAATATAACTTTCTTTAAAAGAAGAGGCTATATTTATATATAAAGAAAAGTTAGTATAAAGGTTAAAGAGGTATAAAGGGAGAAGACGTATGCAGCTTGCTATAATACGTAGCTTACTATATATATACGTTATTATAAAAAATAACTTTCTTTTTACTTTTAAACTAGTATTTTTTACTTTAATAAGGAAAGAAATATATAAGCTAGCTTTAGATAGACTAGCCTTATTCCTTTTAATCCTAAAGTAGTTATTTCTTACCTAGATTTTAAGCTAAATATACTAACACCTTCTAGCTTATATCTAACTAGCTTAGGCTTATAAGACCTAAAGACACTAACTATAACACTAAAAGGTATATAAAGTACTAGTTTACTAAAAAAAAAGATCTAAGGATATTAAGAAAGCTTACTAATACTAATTTATAAGGTAATTAACCTCTAAGCTAAAGGTATTATTAAGTTAGTATATAGGCTTACTTTTATTAAGGCTAAGAACCTTTACTTTATATAGAGATAGATATACTAAGTAAGCACTTAAGGGCTAAAAAGACCTAACTACGTCTTAAAGAGTTACTTAATATAACTAAAGTAGAGGCACTATAAGGAGAAAAAGAAGGTGTTAAAGCTAGAGGTAAGAGAATCGGAATTAAACCAATATCATGTGCCTCATCACGTATGTGGTACTACTATAAAGGTAAAACGAAGAAATTCCTTTAAGGTGGGACCTTGCTATATGACGGTCCTTACATTAGAAACTCACCGACTGTCCAATGACGCCTATACGAGCCACATGGCCATCCCTGTTTGAGTTATGAGGTCAGCGACCAGCCTCTGCGAGACTATATACCCTCCTAATAGGTCAAACGCTGTCTAGGCTCTTTCAATCAAAGGAGCGGTCCTGGAGTACTAAAAGGTAGAAAGGTAAGAGGAAGTAGGATACTTACTATAATAGGCTACTTACTATAATAGGCTACTTACTATATATATATGTTAGGTAGCTTAGGTAATACTTAGTCTAGATTAATCTTTATAAGCTAATAGTAAATAGCGCGGTTAGTAAGGCTAGTAATAATTATAATACTATTTAATTTAGTGTTACTAAAGAATATACTTACTATATAAAAACTACTATTAATTAGCTTTTTATTACTACTTTTAAGGGAGTAAGCCTAGAGGTACTAGTATAAGTCCTTATTATTACTATTACTTTTATCTTCTTTCTCTTAGTAAGCACCTTTATAGTTAGTAAGAAAGGTAAAGTATACGCTTCATAAAGAATCTTTAATATAATAGTTATTTTTAAATTATTAATACGTATTATATTACTTATTAGTAGTATACTTAGTTAACTAGTAACCTAGCTTCTAGTAGAAATAGCACTTCTTACTACTATTACTATAGTTACTATTACGTTAGTTACCTCCTCTTTAGTTATTACTAAAACGTTAATAATAGCCCTAGCCTTAGTAAGTGTAGTTAAGTTAGTACTAGTTATTAGGTAATAAGGAGAATAAGAGCTAGGTAAGGTATTAGCTATAGTTTAAGTGTCTTATTATAGTTATAATAAATAACCTTAGTTAGCTATAGACTCTACTTAATATTAGAGATAAATTAAATAGGTAGAGATTACTTTTAGTAACTCCAGAGTAGGTATTAAGTAGCTAACTTCTAAGAACTTTATTATAATAATATATTAAGAGAAAAGCTTATTAGGTAATACTTAGCTTATTAATAAGCTTTTTAAGAATCTAGAGCTTACTTATCTCTAGATTATTATATATAACTTTTATAGATATATTTTCCTACTATTTAGATAAATAAGTCTAGATGTGTTTTAAGGTCTTAAGTTATTCCCTTGTATAACAGACTATATTAGGAGCATCTTATATACTGTTACTATAGATATAGGTAGAGTAGAAGTAAGAAGCCTTACCCTTTAGTATAATAAAAAGAGTAGGGGTAAGTAAGTGTCTTTTAATCCTAATCTTACTATAATTATCTTAAAATATATTTAACTTAAGATCTAGAACGTTATATAACTTACTACTATATTTTATCTTATTGGTTAATAGCTTTATAAGGTTAGTTAGTTACTATAAGGATAGTAATAAAATAGTAAAGTAATATGTTAATAGGTTATATAAGTTGCTAATATAGTTATTTAGTAGTAACTAATTAGATAAATTAATAGTCTTATTTATTGAAGGTCTTTAAGAGTAGTATAACTTATCTTATAATAGTTAATATACTAGACTTTATAATAAGTTAGTAATAGGATAAGATATAAAGGTATAAAATAAAATTAGTAGATATTCTATAACTTAGGTATATAAAGTTAAAAGTAGCTATAAGTATGATATTAGATTTAGTAAAGTAAGTAGACTAACTATAAGTAAGTAGCTTATAATTAGCTGTTATCTTTCTTATAATTTAGTATCTAGAATACGTTACTTAGCTACTTCTAGCTTAGTAAGTCATTACTATAGACTTTTACTAGTAGTAGTTATAGTTAGTATATATTATTTACCTAGTCATACTTTACTTACCTATTACTTATAAAGTTATATCTATTACTTTAGGCTAACGTACCCTCTATTAATATCTTTAAGAAACCCTAGATCTAACTTAATCTAGTAATAAAAGGCAGTTAACATAGACCTTATCTTCTTAATCTCTTTATTAGTCTATAGGCAAAGGTATTCTTAACTAAGGATAGTAATAAGGCTTAAGACGACCTATTAACTATATTCCTTCTTTATATAGAGACTACGCTTAAGAAAAAGGTTATAAAAAAGGGTGAAGGGCTTTAATATAGCCTTATTAAAAAGCTTAGTTAACTATTTATTAAATTTATATTAGTAATCTTAAAAAAGATTATAACAAATAACGTTACTTTATATTTAGTTACCTATATACTATATAAGGTATAAGTAGATAACTTTAGGATCTTATTTTTTAAGACGTATCTTAGTACTATTAGTTACTTTATACTTTTTAGCTATAATATATTTACTTATTAAACTTAGTAGCGCTAGTAGTAGTATATTATAGCTAGTTTCTAAACAGTAGGGTTTCTACTAATAGTAAGCAGAGGTTAATACCTAGTTAATAGTGTTTGTCGTTCTTACTAGTCTTCTTAATCACCTAGTGATTAGTTATATAGTTAAAGGCGTCTTAGTGCTTATATAGCTTCTTATTAATTAAATCACTAAGGTTAGATACTAAAAGGTATTTAAAGAATATATTATAAGTTAATTACTAAAGAGCTATAGAAGTCTATCCTTAAGTACGTCTAAGTCTATCTTATATATAAGTCCTATTTCTATTAGTATGCCTTAAAGCGACGCCTATCTATTAGTCCTTTACTATAGAGTACTATTAACTAGTTAGTCTTTTACCTAGAGCGCTTATTATCTATTAGTCCTCTCTTATTACTATATAACTTATAATATAGTTCTTTTGTTCTAGGGAGTTATCTATCTATTCTTATTCTCCTATATAAATACTATTATTACTTATTGTCTGCCTGTTAGGTAAGGTAATATAGCCTATAACCTATTAGGTTATAACATTAGGTCTCCTCTCTAAAGGTCTTATAATTAAGACCTATATAAGTAGGTTATGTCTCCTAGTTTAAGGAGTTATTAATTATACTTCCTTAATTCTTTTATAATACTAACACTATATTAGGTTATATAAAGTAAGTAAAATTAAAATTATAAAGATCTAAGCTTAAGAACTATAAGCGTCTTACTCTTTTAGAATTTATTAATAGTTATCTTATTTTAGCTAATATGCTATATAGTTATTGTTTCTATTTAAAGAAGTTATATTACTTCAAAGAAAGTTCTTTTTAGTATTATACCTATATTAAGGTAAAGAAGTTATATAATAGTGTACTAGTTATATCTACTTATAAGTCCTTTTTCCTTAGTAGTATATTTTTTTATTTTCTTTAGGTAATCTTTTTAGTGTAGTTTAGAGATTAAATATATAAGATAAAGAGTAAGATAAGAAAAAAGAAAAAGCTAATAAGAAGCTTATAGCTCTTTATTCTTAGTTTATATAGGTATAATTATAAATAGCTAAGGCTATAAGTTGTCTTTAGTAGATTTATAAGATCTATTAAAAGATAAAAGAAAGGTAAGAGAAGGCTTTCTAATAAGGTAAATAGAAGTTAGATAAAGAAGATAAATTAGTCTTTACTTTTTCTACTTATAAATCCTAGATAGTTTATAATCTTTAGTCGTTAGGCGTTCCTAATAAGATTAATTAAGGTTCTATAGGCTTAGGTAAGGACTTTACTACTATTAGCCTATTAGTAGAAGTGTCTTATTCTAGGAATTATAATAGTGTTAAAGAAGTTCTTAGGAGTACTAAAGGTTCTTAACTAGTTCTTATAAGTTATCTTTATATCTATAATCTTTTTATTTACCTAGGTAATATTTTTCTTTATTCTTATAGTATTAGTTAATAATTCTTCTAACTTTATATTTTAGTTTATAAGGTTTAATAATAATATAGTTATTAGTGTTTAATCCTTATAGTACTAGTTCTAGTAGTATAATATAAAAAACTAAGTAAAGTTTTATTATATTTAGTAAGTTAAGTTTATAGTTAACGTTAGAGAGTTTCTTAAGAATTTTAAAAGGTCTAAGTTTTTTATAGTTAAGTTTATTACTTAGTTACTTTATTTTAATATTTCTTTATAGGAGGTATACGTTATCTCCCTCCTTAAAGGTTAGTCCCTTAATCCTTAAAGTGTTAGTATATTTCTTTATTTATATCTTAATAAATTCTAAGTCTAAGGTTACTTTACTCTAAAGCTTCTTTATTTTATTAAGGTTAGCTATAGCCTTTAGTGCTTATAGGCCTTCTTAAGGTTCTCTATAGGTAGTTAGCTAGAATTTATAGTTTAAGTAGAATAGTAAGTTTTAAGTCTTTTCTTTAATAGCATTATTAGAAGTAAATTAGGCTATAAGTAAAAGTAGTACTTAATTATCTTAGTTATAGTTAATATAGTATTATAAATACTATTTAAGTATCTAATTAATCTTTTTTATTTATCTATTAGTCTATAAGTAAAACGTAGTAAACAGTTTATAGTCTAGACTAAGTTATAAAATTAAAGATTTCTAAAACTTAAAGGTAAATAGCTTATCTTTATCTAATATAATTTTCTTTAGTAGACTATAGTTACTAATAATATATTTTAAAAATATATACACTAGGTCTCTTATTATACTTAACTTTAGGTATAAAATAAAGTAGGTATACTTTATAACTTAGTTAGTAATAACTAAGACGCTATTATAGTATATCTTTATAAAAGTTTTTCTTAACTTTAGTAGTTTAATAATAAAGTCTAAAAAGATTAAATACTATACCTCTAGTAGTGCTAGTAGTAGTTAGATTTACTTATATAGCTTATAAGGACTATTCTTACTTTTCTTATATATTTTATAGTCCTTAATTACTAAACCTACTTCTTTATATATAACTTTTTTATTATAATGTTATCTAATTCTTTTAAATATCTTTATAAATCCTTAGTGTCTATATACCTTAGCGCTATATATCTTATAGATCTATTTAGGCGTTATTCTTCTAGTAATACTAGTATTACTACGTCTACTAATTATAATAGGTTTTTAGGCTAGTATAATATTACTAGTATTATTATATTTAAGGATAACCTATATTTTCTTTAGGACTAGGACTTTATAGTCTGTTCTTTTACTTAAAGCGTCTACTTTACTATTTTCTATCCTTTTATAGTAAATAATCTTAAAGTTATATTTTAAGAAGAATTCTAACTATCTAATTTATTACTTATTAAGAACCTTTAAGGTAGTAAAGTAAGAAAGGTTCTTATAGTTAGTATATACTAAGACTTAGTGCTTAGTTTCTAATAGGTGTAGTCTTTATTCTTAAAATACTTTAATAATTACTATTAGTTTTTTATTATAGATCTAGTAGTTTAACTTAGGTCTATAAAAGGCTTTAGAGTAAAATATATATAGGTGTAGTTTTTCTTTTTTTTATTATCCTAATTATCTACCTATAGTAAAGTCTAAAGCGTTAGTCTTAACTTTAAATAGTTTATTTAGGTTAGAGATCTTAGTAACTAGTTCTAAAGAGACTAAGGTCTTAATTTTATTAAATACTTCTTTATAATTCCCTATCTATATAGACTTAGTGTTCTTATATATAAGTTATTTTAGTAGTCTTATTTTTACTATATATTCTTTAAGAAATTATTAGTAGAAGTTAATAAATCCTAAAAATAATTATACGTCCTTAATATTCTTTAGTATAAGCTAGTCTTAGATTACTTATATCTTTTTATCTTATATCTAGATTTTACTTAAGGTAATAATAAATCCTAAATAGTTAACTTTTTATTAGTAAAACTTACTTTTTTTAAGTTTAACTAGTAGTTTAGCTTCCTAAAGTTTATTAAGTACTTAATATATATATTCTTTATATTCTTTAAAGTTTTTAAGAAGATAAGTATATTATTAAAGTAATAGATAATAAAAACATTTAGTTTTTCTTATAAGATATAGTTAATTATAGTCTAAAAGTTAGCTAGTATATTAGTAAGTCTAAAAGGTATTACTAGTGTTTTAGATAGGCCTTATTATACTTAAAATACTATTTTCTATTTATCTTTTTCTTTAATTCTAGTAAGGTTATAGGCTCTTTTAAGATTAAGTGTAGTAAACTATTTTACTTTATATAATAAATCTTATAATTTTAAAATAAGTAGAAGTAAGTAAGCGTTTTTCTTTATAATATTATTAAGTTTTTAATAATTAATATATAGTTATAGTTTACTATTCTTTTTTAAGATAAATAAGATAAGATATCTTATTAGTAAGTCTAATAGTCTAATATAACTTTTCTTAAGGTTATTATCTAGCTATTTATTAAGAGCTTCTTACTTAGTTAGGTTAAGGTTATAGATTAGCTTAAGTTTTAGTTATATCCCTAGTAAC